>NC_056729.1:255367828-255417828 GCF_019279795.1 Protopterus annectens | reverse complement strand
GTATATATATATATATATATATATATGTGTGTGTGTGTGTGTGTGTGTTTATATATATATACATATATATATATATATATATATATATATATATATATATATATATATATATGGGTCTATGTCTGATTGTCAAAAACACACTTTCTTGACAACCAGAAGATTGAACCCATTTACGCGAAAATGCACTTTCGCAAAAGCCATTTCTCTGAAGCACATTACAGTGGGGATAAGGAAATATATCCTTTTTCCCACTGTAGTGCGATCTCAGAGTTAGTATATTTAAGTAGGGAGGTCATGGGGGAGTGCAGAAGGGCTTGCCATCCTGCAAAATACTGTTTAAAGTAGATTTTTTTTTTGTTTTTGTCCAGTGCGGAGAACTGGCTTTTGCAAAAGTGCACTTTTGATGTAGTGCACTTTCGCTTTAATGGGTCTCGATGTTTCTTGTTCAACATTGTGAAATTTTGATCAAGAAACATAGACCCATATATATATCTAGCTGGGGCATAATGATTTCCCCCTCTTAACTCCACAAAGTGGCTATGATTAAGGTTGCCCTTATTACTGACAAGACAGCTCATAAGGAGGTCTCCCTGCCTGAATTTGTGCAAGTCCACTATTTTATCAGAATGTCTATTTGGTTCAGTACTTTCTACAGGCATATGGGAAACTTTATGAGAAACAGAGACATGGGAAGTTATGAATTTACTTATGTGACAACACGTGAAGAAGAAGGAAAAGTCATATGATGTTCCAATGCACAGTATGAGTACTGACTGCACCATGCAAAATACATTTCTTCCCTTAACTTCAGCTTTAACACTTTGAATAAACAAAATAAACAGTGTCCCATATACACATCAGATAGCTGCTAATAAGAGTTACAATCATCAATAATTTGACTAGCATATTGAATAACTAATCAACAAAAGTATCTGTGTAGACGCTTATGTGAATTATACCCTAGAACAATAGATCAAGGAGATAAATTCTACAGCATTTCTGGAGCAAAACTGTATATAGCTGGTAGTTTCTGTTAATTATTACTTTAAAGAGAGAACAGTTATTTTCTACATGGATGCTAATTCTTCATGCACAGTTGTACACCTTCCTTTGTTCTGACAAAATATGTTTTAATTGCATTCTCTATTTTCCCATTTGACAAGGTTATAGCAATGAAATAATGTGTTTAAAGTCCCATTCTTGAAAAAAATAATTTGCTATCTTGGTTCACATACTGTGGGCCTTCATCAGCAACAAATACATATTGGGGTATCATGCCATAAAAACTGACTTCACCAATGTTATGACAGTCTTTGGTGAGATATCTTTGGGTTCAGTCCCTTCAAGAGAACTGTAATAATAATTAGTGCATATGAGATACTGTCTGTCCCTAAATTGCAAAAGAAATGAATCTTCAATCCAAGATCATTCCAGAATCTCATGTGGAATAGTGAGAGTCTCCAGACAAGTGACAAGTGGAGTACCTCAGGGTTCAGTCCTGGGACCACTCTTGTTTGACATTTACTTCTCTGAAGTACAGGCCAACACTAAGGGACTCTGGCTAACAATGTTCGCAGATGACTGCAAACTGGGAGCCATTATTGAATCCCCAAATGATGTGGATATTCTACAAAAGGGCCTTATAGAAATAGAGGAAGAGACTCGCTTAAATGATTATATTTTTAATTTTTATTTGTATAGGGACTCACTTTGGTTGTTATAATATTTATTTGTCATATATTTTTTACATATGATACTGTGCTTTTACACATTTTTACATATGATACTATGTTTGTAACATGCTATTGCAATTCTTATGGCTGTTTGCTCTATTGCTTTAAATGAAGGTGGAGATTTTTGCACTTGCTTAATTGTCATGAACTGGTATAAAAGGAGTTTTTTAAGTTATAATCATTGTCTGATGAAGTTGCTTGGTCCACAAAAGCGCTCACCGTTTGTTTATTATGGAAATACATTTTTGTATTTTTTATTTCGCAGCCTTGGTCTGTTGCTTCTAGTGTTTTTATGCTATATATATATATATATATATATATATATATATATATATATATATATATATATATATATATATACATACATGCATATATATATAAATCTATATTTATATATATGTATATGTATGTATATATATATAGATGCAATAGACAATCTCAAAATACTGAAATGTTAAATTTCAGTATTTCGAGACTGAATAGTCGAAAACCCACATACCCATAAATCCAAAACTGTGTATAGCACAATCGCGACCATTCACACACACACACACACACACACACACACACACACACACACACACACACACACACACACAAACCAGCACATAAGCACACACACATACACCAACCTAACTACACTAAAACAAACAAAACAACACACAAAAACACAACATAACACACAAACACACCTACCCTACCTATAAGCAGGGGACAAGCCCCCCTGCATCCCCCATGTTGGGAGCTGCGTCCCCCACATGCTCCCTACTTATATATTCTAACTCCGAGGTCGCACTAAACACACAAACACACAAAAAACACCACTACAAATACTCACACATACTAAAATCCCTACCCAATACCCTTACACAAACACCACTTACCTGAAACCCCAGATAAATCCACAAACTGCACCACATGTCACGAACGCGATACCACGATAGCAGATTTGACATTTCCACATTCGACATAGTGCAGTTTCACGTAACTGCACTTTCCACTATTCAGTCTCGAAGTACTGAAATTCGACATTTCAGTACATCGAGATTGTCTAGTGAATCCATATATATATATATATATATATATATATATATATATATATGTATAGAGTTACAGATTATATGGATGTAGCTAGATAGTTATAGACACAAATTTACAAATAACTAAATAAATAAGAAGGATAAGGGCAAGTTAGCAGAGAAGAGGCATGTCATGGGAAGGTGGCAGAGGGTTTTGTTTATTAATATCCTTGGGGGGGTCATGGTGGCCATAGCTCACAGGAGTGCATATTTACAGAGACATCCCGATTTGTCTCATATTGTTTGCTCAACCTCTCCTAATCCTGAATGAAACTGATAATTTAAGGAAAACAAAAAAGGTGCTGGTTTACACTTAATAATGATGGCTACAGTTTGAATATAGACTGCTGTTATTAAAAAATAAGAATAAAGGCAGGATTAAATTAAAGAATTCTGATAAAAAAGAAGAAAAAAAGAAGACAGGTTAATTCCCTTGTAAAGTTGACAAAATGAGGAAATGGGATAGCGCTAATGTGTAGGATGTTCCCCATCAGTTCCTGTTTATTGCTGAGTTATCTCTGATATTGGGGATACTTGGTGAGAACTGGTTAGTGGTCATATCAGACCCTTCAGTAAGAAAGGCAGTAGTAAAGCCATTGTTATGCCAACTTTTACATTTGGTAATAACACATTTTAAAAATTGTTTCCACTTCCATCGGTTACCTCTACCTACTACTTAGCTGTGATAAGAAAAGTGTAAGATAGTTTGATAAGGCAGAGAGGAGGCAGGTACTACACAAGATCAGCCAATGAGGTCAGTTTTGAACTCATTAGGTACTTTAATTATGGAGGGGGTTGATAGGGTGCTGGCAATTATGTCTTTGCAGCAACTGAAGCCAGTAAGCTAAGTTGCCATACAGTTTTTGGGTGCCATCTGAGGTATTTCTGAGGGACAGGAGGGTGAAAGCAAGTGTTTTGGATGGGGTTTGGTTAGATGGGTGTGGTGGCTACATAGTTAGAGTCAAGGAATGGTAAGTTAAAAGGAGAGAATTATGCAGCTCAAGTTTAGTAATGTGTGGTTCTTTAACAGGGTAGCAAATGTTCAGGAACTCAGGAAGAAATGGCAGGCTGTAGTCTTACAGGTTGAGTCATGTTTTCAACTGGTGTCTAGCCAGTCACAAGTGTCTGAAAAAGGGAAGTCAAGCAAACAGACCAAAAGGTGGAGAAGGTGGAAAATGCCAGATGAAGGCACAACATCAAGAGGAGGAAAGACCTTGCAAGACTCAAGATCATCGCAGAGTGGGAGATTCAGTGGAGTCTGAACACACTGCAGATAATCCGCCAGATGTTTCCTTAGAAGATGGTGTGAGCCACAATCAGTTAATCAATGACCATTTGGCCAAATTATTGCAGGATCTCAATGTGGAAGGGAGGCTACATTTGAAAGAGAGATGGGTTGATCTAGGGCAGGTAGGTACTGAGGAGTAGGTTGAGACTGAGCAGGGCCTTGTGATGGTGATAGTAAGGCTGTTAGGGAAGAGGATAGGCTGTTGCACTTGCCTTTTGGCTGTCTTCGCCAGGCAGTAGATGACATCTCAGCTGGGAGTGAACACTTGGGTACTGTAAAAATCATGTAAGCATTCTTGGTGGGAGAATAAGGAATGTTTATCATGACACATATTCCCACTGGAGTCAAGGAAGATATTTGCTGGTGGAATTATGTAGATGCTTTTCACTTATTATATGAAGTTGGGACACACATAATTGTGGAGGTGGATACCCTTAGTCAAAAGATTTGATGGCAGCTTTAGCTGCTTTAAGTAAGAGATGACCCCTTTGGTTAAGAGCCAATGCATGGTATAATTGAGTAATGGGCTTTCTACATTTATTGAGAAGGAGCTTTAGCAGGCTCTTCCTTTGTTGGCATATTTTTTGATGATAAGATAACCTCAGAGGTTGAGAAGTGTAATGATTGGCTCTACAATGATTATCGATTTAGGAAACAGAAAGTGGAAGATCAGTCATTATATTGGGAGCTCTGTTTTACGTGAATAGGGAGTCCATTTCAGAGGAGCAGCAGTCTCTGGTAGACATATCTGTCTTTTCAGAATTACTCTGTTAATGTCGTAAGCTATTTGAAAATGGTAGAATGAGTGACTCGAGCCAGTTGACTTGCAGATGTGCAGCATTTCCATTAGGGCAGTGTTGGAGATTGCCCCATAGGCAAGGCACAAGTCACCTCTCAGCTACCTATAAGATACAGAGTAAAGTGAGAAGGCTTTCATCCTGTCCACATAGGATATGGTTTAGAGTTCCTGTATTTTCTTAGTGAGAAACCTCTGAGGTCTCTGCAGCTGCTGCACGTGACTGGTAAGGTACATGCAAAAGGGTGCATTATACTGTATTAGTGGTTTGATGAGGACTGAGTACAGTGGAGATATAACATCCCTTGAACTGGATGCCATGCCCTTGCTTATGAGGTGTGCTATGTAGAAGGCTTTCCTTATCACTATGGAAACTTGGTGGTCAAAGTTCAGGTTGCTGTCAACCTATGTTTCCAAGTCTAACACCACTGGGTTGGAACTCAGGGGGTTGCTGTCAATATTGCAATTTGTAGGGAATTAGTTTTCGCCAAAGGGAATTATAAAATATTTTTTTAGATTTAGTTTTAGACTATGGCCTTGGCACCAATCATTTGTTTGTGTTAGCCCTTCCTGTAATATGCTGACATTGTTGGGAGACTCAGTGATTGCTCCCAGTTTGCAACTATCAATGAAAGTGGTGAGTCAAAGTATAAACTGTACTTGTTGTGATGATATTCTTAAAAATGACACTACCTCATTTATTCAACGATTAACTAAAGAACATTTTGTATTTAAGTGTATGGCAACATGTAATACAGACAATATTGTTTACTTGGCAATCTGTACACTGTGCTCATGTTTTTATGTTGGTAAAAGCAGCAGGAAACTCAAAGATCATGCTATAAAGCATAAGTCAAATATACGCAGGAAAATTGAAAGTAATGCTTTAAATAAGCATGTAGTGAGAAATGGAAATGGCCATAGCTTTAAATTCAGAGTAATACGTTGTCCTGTTCGATTCTCAGCTACAGCGTCTTCTGTGTGGAGACATGTGTGAATGGGCGTACCTTCGTTGAAGGTTGTGCATCAGAGCTGACAACTCGGCACGTAAAAATCTGCTGCCAATCATTAGCGGACTGGAGTTCCGCTGTGGCGACCCCTAACCGGGAAAAGCCGAAAGACGCAACAAGATATAGTACATAAACAGGTTAGAGGGGGGGACTTGAACAATGTTCTAGAGAATAGGGAATATACTTGGATAATTAAGCTGAGAGCTAATATGAAACCAGGACTGAATAATGCACTGACTATTAAGCCAATACTAGTTAAAAAAACAGAAAGAAATAAGATGAGAAATGGTTTTATGGATTTTTTTATATATATATTTTTTGTGAGTGTTTTATATATATATATATATATATATATATATATATATATATATATATATATATATATATATATATAAATAATTTTAAAATGATTTAATGATTTTTGTAATTATTTTTATGTTTATAGGCTGGCTGTTATCATGTGACTGTTTAATTGACTATTTAAGGTTCTAGAATCTAGTATAGGTATTCTAACACTGATGAAGGGTTTGTAATCCGAAAGCTTTGTTGTTTTATTAAAGTAGCTGGCATTTGTCTGGAGTTGTATTTGTGCATTTGGCTACAGTTTCAGCTTTATCACTGTCTCAACCTTAATTTCTCGTAATCTTTGGACTCAATGCTCCCAGTTTGCAATTATCAATGAAAGTGGTGAGTCAAAGATCATTTACTTTTGCCTGGACTTCAGAGAAATAGATGCCAAACAGTAAGGGGCCCATCACAGACCCTTGTGGTACTCCACTGATGATGAGTCTACTGGTGGAGGAGGAATCATCAATTTTGACAGAGCGTGTTCTGTCAGTGAGCCAGTTGGCTACTCATCTAGTAACTTAGGGGTTAATCCCTATCTGGGAGAATTTCTCAATGATGCCAGATTGGAGAATTGTGTCTAAAACCTTGGAAGGTCGAGTTAGGCTGTGTGCACTCTCTTACCTTTGTCTATAGCTTTAGTGACATTTTCAAAGACGTCTACCAGGTTTAATAAGCGTGATCTACCCTTAACAAAGCCAAACTTTGTTGGATCCAGCATTTTGAGGTTGCCTATGCTCTTTTTGATAAGTTCCATGATGATTCTTTCCATGGCCTTGCAGATGAGGTTGATTAGACTTATGGGTCTGTAGTTCCCAGGGTCAGTTAATGCCCCCCCCCCCCATTGTGCAAGGGAATTACTGTTGCTGTTTTTCATTCTGTAGGAACATAGCCAGTTCTCAGTCTATGATTAAATAGAACGCCAAGTGGGTCCACTAGGTATTGCTTTAGATTGTTTAGTAAACAACCTGGGATATTATATAGTCCCACTGAGGCCATGTTTTGGTCTTGCTGAGTGCAGAAATGAGCTGTTCTCTAGAGATACTAGACAGAAGGATGGCATCAGGAATGCTTTGGGATATGGTAGGTGGGGATAGGGGGATAAAGTTTGCGCTGAGTCTGTCAACTAGCATGTTGGCGATATCTTCCGGTATAGTATGAGTGATCCCATCTGCAACCAGTTCAGCGCATAGCTCAGCATTTCCATTTAGACCAGATGTAGTTAAAGAATGCCTTATGATTATCTTTGGCCAGGAATGCAATTTTAGTTTCATAATTTGGTTCAGAAGACTTCACAGGATTTCTAATTTTCCTGTTTAAGCTTAGAAGGGAAGTCTTCTTCTGCAGAGCAATATCCCTCTTGGTTTTGGACAACAGTTTCTTCTTGTTATATAATCTGTTTATACCTGAAGTCCACCATGGTGGTTTGTTTTTATGGGAAGACCTGGTTTTGATCCAGTCAGGTACATCAGAGCTTATTCAGTCACTTAAGTATTTGTAAAGAGCATTGGCATACACTTCTGCATGGCGATCATTGGTGTCTACGATTGTGGGTGGTATGAAGCTTTTTATATCATCACTTAGTATGCTGTAGTTAGCTGTGGTGAAGTTTTTTATAATTTCTCTTCCTGTGAGGGTGCCAGTTCCATAGGTTCATAGGTTCAAAGGTTCGTACTAGGCTATCTGCCCTAGGGCATTTATAAGCCTAGCCAGAGTGTGTGTGGCTTTCACCACCCCTTAGGATGAGAATACTACACCCATTTAGGGTTTAGTTTAATGTGCCTCTGTCTAGTAGTGACACAGAGATGACCCCCGGGGTAAATCTACGATCTCCCATCCACTCGTCAAGACTTCTCTTGAATAGAGTTAGTGAGGGGCTCTGCCTAACATGGATTGGGATTCTGTTCCATTCTGTTATGAATCTGTCCCTCCAGCACGTCCTATTTATTTCTGTGTTGAGGTTTAAGTCTCTTGCTCTTGTGGCTCTGATGGATTTGGATTTTTTGAGGTGGAGCATGTCCATTAATTCCGGATTGGACATGGCCTTGTACGTTAGGCACAGGTCACCTCTGAGTAGGCGGTATGCGACTGAGTAGAGCTGGAGTTTTTTCAGTCGGGCAGCATATGACATATGTTTAAGACCCTTTATCCTCTTGGTGAGGAACTTTTGGGGTCTTTCCAACTGCTGCAGGTGTCGGGTAAGATACATCCCAAATGGGGCATTGTACTCAATCATTGGCCTAATAAGAGATGAGTACAGGGGCACAATGACCTCACTTGATCTAGATGTGAAACCCTTCATGATAAGGTGGGCAATATAGAATGTCTTCCTAACCACTTTGGCAATGTGAGTGTCAAATGAGAGGTTACTGTCAACCTGGGTCCCTAGGTCCCTGATTACCTCTTCCGTACTTAATGGATTACCACCTATGTGGTAATTTGTGGGTACCTTGTTTTTCCCAAAGGGTATGACTATACATTTTTTGGTGTTAAGCTTTAGGCCATGGCTCTGGCACCAATTATCTGTTTCTATGAGTCCTCTCTGAAGGATGTTTGTGTCCGCTGGAGTATCAATTATGGCGCCTAGTTTGCAGTCATCTGCGAACTTTGTCAGCCACAATCCTCCTATGTTTGCCTGTACCTCGGAAAAATAAATGCCAAACAAGAAGGGTCCCAGGACTGAGCCCTGTGGGACACCCCTTGTGACTGGCTTAGAGTCTGACATAGCTCCAGCAACTCTGACCCTGTGGATTCTGTCCTTGAGCCAGTTTGCAACCCATCTCGTGACATATGGGTTTACATTTAAGCTGGTGAGTTTGTCTATGATGCCCGAGTGTGGTATTGTGTCAAAGGCTTTTGCAAGGTCAAGGTAGGCTGTGTGAACTGCCTTACCTTCATCAATGGCCTTAGTGACGGTTTCAAAAAAGTCGACCAAGTTCAAAAGGCAGGATCTGCCCTTGACAAAGCCAAATTGGGTAGGATCCAATGTCTGTAGGTCCCCAATGTCTTTGTTTATGAGTTCCATAATGATCATCTCCATAGCTTTGCAGACCAGGCTCGCCAAGCTTATGGGGCGGTAATTTCCAGGGTCTGTAGAAGCACCGCCTTTGTGAAGTGGGACCACTGTTGCCGTACGCCACTCTTTGGGTACATATCCTGTAGTAAGGCTAAGATTAAACAGCAGCCTTATGTTTGGGTTTAGTTCCTCTTGGAGTTCATGTAGCACACAGCCCGGGACACCGTCCGGTCCCATTGATGCTGTGTTTTTAGCTTTAGAGAGGGCGGCTCTCACCTGGGCATCTGTGATGTTAGGGAGGCTACACTCTGCTGGGATAGTTATTTCTCCTTTTGGGGGTGAGGGGGAGGAGAAATTTGCACTGAAACTATCTGCCAGAATGTTGGCAATGTCAGTGGGTTCAGTGTATTTATTGTCATTTTGGACTAACTCTGAGCATATCTGGGAGTTTCCACCCAGGTTTCTAACATAGCTAAAGAAGGCCTTGTGATTGTCTTTTGTGTCCTTTGCGATTTTTCTCTCAAAGTTGGCCTTGGATGATTTTATGAGTGATCGTAGTTTTTTGCTAGTACTGATTAGAGATGCCTTCCCATTTAGGAATTTTGCTCTGTCATGTAGTAGCTTCCTCCTTCTGTTGTAAAGTTTGTTTATGGCTGGGGTCCACCAGACCGGGCGCCTGCCTTTGGGGGAATGGGTCTTGGTTTTATTCGGGATTGCATGATCCATGCATTCTTGAAGGTGCCCGTAGAAGGCATTTGCAAAGGATTCAGCAGTGTGGGTTGTGGTTTCCACTGGCCCAGGGACCTTGAAGGATACCACTTTAGTCTTAAGAAGTGTGAAGTTGGCTTTTGAGAAGTTCTTCACTGTGGTCTTTTGTGTAGGGGGTGGGGGCGGGATGTGGATTTCCAGTGAGATTAATTTATGGTCTGATCTTACCAATGAGGGATATACTTGCCGTGTGGAGCATTTTGTCCCCATGTTTGTGATGATCAGGTCTAGTATATTGTCTCCTCTTGTGGGAATGGTGACTAGTTGTTCCATCGCATTTGAGTTTATGAATTCTAGGAACCTTTGGGCTAGGGTGTTTGGGCTTGAGTAATGTTCCCAGTCTATGTTTGGGTAGTTGAAGTCTCCCAATATGATGGTATTTGGAGAGACATTCATACTCTCCAGTGTCTTCAGGAAGGCTGTGTGAGTTTCCTGAGTTTGAGAGGGTGGTCTGTAGCATGCTACAAATTGTAAGGCAGTTTTGCCTATGGTTAGTTGCACCTGGATGGTCTCCGATGCTTTGTGCGTTGCCACTAACCTGGAGGTGTGGGTATCTTTGATGAATATGGATACTCCCCCTCCTTTTGTGGTTCGGTCCAAGTTTTGGGGCCGGAAAGCATGATATGAGGTAAAACCTGATAGTGCTGGGGTGCTCTCAGGAGCCTTGAACCAGGTTTCAGTCACTACACAGACATCGATGTTCTCCATACTGAGGAGGGCTTCGAGGGCGTGCATCTTGAGGTTTAGACTTCTGGCATTGAGCAGCATTACCCTTATTTTTTTCCACTTGTGTTTTCTAGGGTGGTAGGTTTGTCATTTGAGCCTTGCCTAAAAAAGGCACTATGGGGGTGGCAAGAGCCTCGGCCAATATCCGGAAGCCCAGGGGTGACAGGTGCAAGCCATGCCTTGCGAAGCAGCGTGGCTTGTTGAGCATGTCATCCCAAGCAGACAGACATTGGATCCCCTTTGAATGACACCAGTAATTAAGCCAATTGTTAAAACTGATCATTTTGTCTTTGTACTGTGGCATCATTCTTGGTGAGGGTAAGATGCTGCTCAGGGTCAGGGTCATACCGGCCTGGGCTACATAATCAGAGGGCTCCTCTATGTCTCTTTTCATGTAGTCCAGGGAGGTATGTCTCAGGTCGTTCACGCCGGCATGTACAATGACTGAGTCATATTTGTACTTGCTGTGGAGTGACCTGAGTGCTTGTGTTATGTGGCGGATTCTAGCTCCCGACAGGCAGCTTACTGTGACCTTATCCTTGTTTAGTCTGGTGGTTACTTCAAATGAGACTGGTTTGTGGTCTGACCTAGCCAGAGAGGGCATCATGCATGGGGAAGTACAGTGACCCCCCTCCCCCATGTTGGTGAGTACTATGTCCAGAACATTAGAACCCCTAGTAGGGGTCCAGATTATCTGTTTCAAAGTATTTGTGTTAACAAACTCCAGAAAACTCTGGGTGAGCATGTTTTTGCTTGTATATGTCCCCCAGTCAATGGAAGGAGAGTTGAAATCTTTCATGTCTAAGGTGTCGGGCTGTATGGTAAGGGATTCCAGTAAATTGAGGTAGGTGGTGTGCCTATCCTGGTTCATGGTGAAGGATCTGCAGCTAGCAATAATGTGGTATGGTATTTCCCCAATAATTAATTGGGCATGGAGTAGTGCAAGAGAATCATGATGTTTGACTCAAAGTGTATTTGGTTTTAATGAAGATGAATACACTTCCACCTTTGGTTCCTTCATTCTCATTTTAAGGTCTGACTTGAGGTCTGAATGTGTAGAAGGCATTGCAGCCTTGCACAGTTGGGGTGCTGTAAGTGGCCTTGGACCATGTCTCAGTAACTGTACAGATGTCAGCATCCTCCAAGGTGAGGAGTGCTTCCAGGGAGTGCAGTTTCATGTTTAAACTGCTAGCAGTAAGCAGCACAACACTGAGTTTGTCTTGATTAGAATTTGTTACATTGGAAAATTTGTTGTTTGACATTGCCTAAAAGGGCACTATGGGGGAGGCAAGGGCCTTTACCAGTATCCAAAAGCCTAGGGGAGACAGGTTCATACCACCTCTATCAAAGCAGTGAGGTCTGTTTACCATATCCTCCCAGGCTGACAGATACTGGGTCCTCCCTGGACTGACAGAAGAAAGAAGCTGTGTCAGCTGTTGAAATCAATCATTTTTTGCTTATATTGTGGCATCATCCCAGGTGAGGGTAAGATATTTTTTAGGGCTAGGGACATATCTATCTGGGACACATAATCAGAGAGTTCTGTCAGATTCCTCTTCATATAGTCCAGAGAGGTATGTCTCAAGTCATTAACACCATGGCAGAGTCATAATGGTACTTGTTGTTGAGTGACTTGAGTGTATGCATGATTTGTTGGATCTTGGCACCTAATAGGCAGCTGACCTTGACCTTCTCCTTGTCCAGTTTGGTGCGGAGGACATCTGTGCATCTCAATATGGAGTCGCCTATGACCAAGACACTTGATGTGTTTTGCCTTAGGGGCTTATTTGTGAGACATGGATGTGTGTGTTGATATGTGTAGTGGTTTCTTTATGCTTAGTGGTGAGTGTAGGTGGTGTGTGTTTAGGAGGTCTATGTTCTTTTGGTAGGCTTTTAGTGAGTACCTCCATGTGGGTTTATGGAGTCACTTCAGAATCTGGAAATTCCGAAACACCAAATTTCATATGACCGAGACCATATGATCGATGTTTTGGAATATCGAAATTCTGAAATGAGTAAAAAAAAAACCCCAAAACAACAATTTAAATGCCCCTGCACCCCCCCCCCCACACCCTCGCTACTTAAGTATTCCAACTTTGTGATCGCACTACAGCGAGGAAAAGGGAACTTTCTCCATTCACAATGTCAGGATTCCGAATGTTCGATTATATGGTCTTGGCCATATGAAATTTCATTTTTCAGGATTTCGGCATTGTGAAGTGTTCCCGGGTTTATGTCATGACCTTATTTTGTGTGAAAGGTGCGGTTTGTATGAGAGGTAAAATATGTGCTTGCTGACAACCTGTTTGATGGCCAGTTTGTTTTTACATGAGAGAATGGACTCCAGTTCCAGAGTGTTTTTGCATCTGTCACATAAGGTGTTAGTTTGTTTTAGGAGTAAATGGTTGTCAGTATACATGAAGCAATTGCTACATTGCCTCAAGATGCCCATATCAATCAAGTTGGCAGGAAAAACTATGGGAAACTGCCTGTCCATTGTGGCAGGATTTTTCTGAATGTGGGATTTGGGAAGGAAGTGAGCTAGCTGGACTTATCACAAACAGCAAAAATGAAGCAGCAATTCAATTAAATGCAGTTAACAAAGTGCAGTGTTGGCTTAAAATATATTTATTTTTCATTTTTTTTTCAGTGGATGCCTTGGATTTCAGTGCAGACATATTCCAGACCTCTGGCTAAAGTTGTCAAATTCCTGAGCACAAACCTGCACAAATGTGAAGCTTATATACAAATGAATTTAAACAGTTTTAACACAACTACCAATGGGAAAGCCCCAAAGTGAGCCTTTTCCAGTAATCCCCAAATCAGATGGGTCCTGACCTACACACTTCTGCCACAAGGGTGCAGGAAAGCCCTCTTAATCTAAGATAGCTGGTTTAAGAACACAGTGATACCAGTTTAGATTCAGTAGGTCTAAATCTGTCCAATGCTATACAAGGCAATGAAACACAATTTCAAACTGCAGAGTTAAAAGCAGTCACAGACAGCAAAAATGAAGCAGTAATTCAATTAAATACAGTTAACAAAGTGCAGTGCTGGCTTAAAATATACTTATTTTTCATTTTTTCTTCAGTGGATGCCATGGATTTCAGTGCAGAGCACTCCAGACCTTCGGCTAAACTTGCCAAGTGTTGAGCAGCTCTGATAAACTGAGTGCAAACCCACGCAAATGAGAGGCTTATATACAGGCACATTTAAACAGTTTTAATGCAACTACCAGTGTGAAAGCTGCAAACCGAGTCTTTCTCCTGAGATACATACTTCTGCCACGAGGGTGCAGGGAGGCTCTCTTAATGTAAGATGGCTCGTCTAAGAGCACAGTGATACCAAACAGTCTAGATTCAGCAGGTCTGAATCTAGCCTGTAATATGTAAGGCAAGGAAACGATTTCTAAATGGGAAGGAGTAAGGGAGAGTCACTTAAAGGTCAAAATAAGAGAGGTTATTAGTATACTATTAGATAACGTGCAGTGGGTACCACCCTCTACACAAACTGGCAGCTCTCTGAGCAGCTGTGACCAATGGGAGAATATGGGCAGCATTTCCTATAGAGGATTTTAAACTAGAGAGGTTTACCTACATGCAAGAATGGGGAACTGCATTTGTGTGGGGCTTTTATATGAGCAAGATGAAAGACTTTTATAAAGTTAAACCCTCAGGCCAACCATATAAAAACACAATAAGTTATCAACCAGTAGTTCCCACTTTGGGTGGGTTGAATTTAGCTCTCTGCTACCACCAGGGTGCAAAAGAGCCCTTCCAGTGTAAAACAAACTAGCTTTGAGTTCAAGTGCAGTAACAAATGTAAGTAAGAATTTCACTAACCCTGAGAAATGTTCACAACATATATAAGCTTTGCAAAACGTAGAAATATTTTGGCAGACTCACTCAGAACAGCTTTTGCAGTACCAGAGGGGGTTAGGATATATCAAAATATTGTTAAAACAACCTAAGAGCAGTATAGTAACAAACAGATGGAGTTTCTTTAACAAGTACAGGCTGAAAACTGTGATATATTCAACCAAATAAATAAATGCAACAGAAAAGTACTAAATATCACTGAAACAGTTAGAGCAAATGCAAAGAAAGTATACATATATCAGCTTTGTAGGTCAGATGATTTGATTTTAGAAGCAATCCAAGCCTTGCAGTCACAGGCCACATACCAAGAAGCTCTGAATAAATGAGCAAAATTATTTTAGTGGGAAATGATATGACACATCATGGCCTAATTATTGAAAAGGAAAACTGAAGAAAGATATTACATTTTTAGAGTTGATGCCCATTTGAGCCAAATGCTTCTCTGTAGGCAACCTCTGAGCCTTTGAGCATCCTTTAAAACCAACATTTCATCCAGTCCAGTCATCCACCACTGCTGCTAAAAGCACTCAGATTATCCTAACCAACTTTACAAACTGTCATCTGTACATCAAGTACCCCCCAAACACACCTAATAACCAACACCTATCCTGTAGCAGTAACTGACCAACAAAAACAGAAAAAGCCATCAATACAGCAACGTACTCCATCTGCACAGATGCATCCCATGACTGTTGTACAAGCCAACCAACTACAAATTACCAATTCTTCAAACTTCTTCTAGGATCATGTTCTGATGAGCGTCTGCCTCTGGCATGATGGCTCCAAACCTGCAGAACTGAAAGTGCAATAAGCTGTCAGCAACTATATTACACTTGCCATGTATATATTTAGCAGACAATGACACTATAAAAACAAATTTCTAAGCAAAATCTGAACAAGAACTGACCTTGCCACCTTCCCAGCCAAAACCTGAATTGCTACCTTGTTGTCAGAATGAAAAAGAGCTTTATTTTGGCAAAAACTCATTTCAGACGGCCATCATCACCAAAACTGGCATTAACTCCAAAAATGTAGCATCCTACTTCTGTTGAAAATCCAAACCCTCCAGCTGCATTAGTATACAGCCACCACTCATGAGATGACACCCCGTCATTGTGCCTCATTGTTACCCCATTAACGTATTCAAGAAACACGTTCCAAATGCTAAGATCCTCCTTAAACATTTTACTGACTTTTGCTCTGTGATGCTTTTACCCATCGCCTCTCAGTAAGTTAGCAACTGACCTACTAAAATCTCTGCACACAAAGTTCAGTAAGCCCAAATGCTCTTTTGCCTCTTCAACTCAGACCTTTTTGACACCTAGACAGTCCTTAAACTTTCCTTTAAACCTCTCCAGCGTATCCTGAAGCAACTTAAACAAGCTCCCATCCACCACCAAGCCCATAAAGGTAATAACCTTAGCCAGACCCTCTTGCTTATGCTTAGTCAGCAGTACGGCCAAGGGTCATCAAATGCCTTGACGGCTACTACAGCATCATCCATTGATACATTCTGTACTCTGACTGCACTTCAGTCAGTATGATCGTTAACCAGACCTATTCAGAAAATGAAAATGGGAATCGAACAGAATTCCGCTTACGTCTTCTGCATCAGTCCGAAAAGGCATGTGTCATGGAGCTGAAATGGTTACACTGAGAAAGGATCCATTACCAGCCTGCATGAATTTCCTTTTCTAACAAGACCTGTACTATCACTTCCCTACATATCAATGACAGCAAATGACATAGCTTACTGGCAGCCCCCACCAAAGATTGAATTGAAACCCCCTGCAAAACTATCAACTCTCTTGCTGTAGGTTGATCTGGATAACTCTGCAGCTGGGACCACAAGGCATCTACATTATCTGGGGAGTGAACTGGCCAGTCTCTTTGCCCCTGAAAAGGCCATGCTCCCCTGGGGGGACTAACCATACCGAACCCCTCATAGCAAAAGCCTCAGACACTCCTCCAGATCCTCTTGTTCAGGTAGTGGGATATGGCCCACCTAACCAGTTTTTTTGTGCCAACATCTTATGCCACTATGTGCACCACCACAGTATGAGTAGCTATGTGCAAACCCACACACCATCCACAAACACTTCCCCACATTAAAAGTCCAGCAGACTTTCCAACCATCTGCTACTCCTTCTTGCCCCACTTTTATCTGTTTGCCTACATTATCAATCAAAGTCCCCAGCCCAGTGTCCACATGCCTACTTTACCTCAGGGACCTATCAACAGCCTTCAGCAATTGAAACCTTTTATATGAGCCACCATTTTCTGATCTCTGTGACTTGATAAACAGACACAAAAGCATGAGGATGTACAAGTGCCTGACAGCTAAGCCAGTTAAACCATTGATCCCTACCTAACTACCTCCACACTGCAAGCCTGAGCACTATCAATAAAAAAAAAAAAAAAAAAAAAAAAAAAATATATATATATATAAACCATCCACTGCTGCCTCTAAAATAACCTAAGCTCCCTGGCTTCAATATAAACCAGTCTTAGCTCACTGAAACCACACAACCTCCAACCTGCATATCTTTTCAGCACACCCTATACTTAATATCAGCTTAAAGTGACTCCCTTTCTCAGCAGCTCCTAACACAAATATTTCTGATGACCGTATCAGCCATTATCAGCTGGATTTACCTCCCCAATAGCTTTAGACAACCTTCTCATCTTCAAGGACTCACCACTACCTAACTCATTGATCAGTTGGACACTGGGCTGTAAAAGGACCTTTCCATAAATGCCTGCTGCAAGACAGTGAAATACTATCTTCTCCTATCCCTTAAATATTTTTTCCTTTTCCCTTCCCTTATCTTACACGTCATATCCTGTACCCATGACACTTTTCTAAAATTTCTACAATCTAATCTATCCACCATCTCAACCCCCCCCCCCCCCCCCCACCACCATTATTTATGTTCCTTGCACACCAGCCAGGAATTCATAGACAAAAATGCCTGCCTGGGGCAAATTTTTTAACATTATGATGCTACTTAAAATAAGACTAAATGGTTGCACACATGGGCACCAGAACCATAGGGCTAGGGGGTGAGACCACCCCCCACACTTTCAAAAGCTGTCCAATGTATCCAGAAACTGATGCTGGAGTAGCTGTCAGAGCCAGATTCAGCACTAGGTAATCGAGGCAGTTACCTAGAGCCCTCTTGCTTGGGGGCCCATGGGCCAGGGGACGGCCTCAACATTTAATTCAAATAAAAACTTACACTTGTTCTTTAAGAACACACTTTGCAAGTAGTGGCATGGGAGAACAAACCTTGTGAGTGTCAGACATTTGTATGGGATTTTTTAAAATGGAGATTTACTGCTGTGTGGCTGAAGTGCTACAATTAAGAATGGCAGATCAGTTAACTTAGTCAGGCTGAAACTGTGTACCTTAACTACAGGAGGTTCATAGGTACATAGGTTCATAGGTAGGTACTAGGCTATCGGCCCAAGGGCCTACGCAAGCCTAGCCAACAAGGTTCCCTGGCTTACGCCACCCAAGAATGTTATTTTCCTGTGCCACTGTTGAACAGAGACACAGAAGTGATCCCGGGGGTGTATTTCCTATTTCCCATCCACTCATCAAGATTTTTCTTAAAGATGCTAATGAAGAACTTTTCTTGACATAGATTGGTAGCCTGTTCCAGGGTATGGGAAGTCTCTGGGACAGGAATCTACCCATCCAGCATGTCCTGTTTATTCTGGTGACAAGGTTTAGGTCCCTAGAGCGTGTAGCTTGGAGGGATTGGGATTCCTTCAAGTGTAGCATGTACAACAGCTCTGGGTTTGACATAGCTTTATATGTTAGGCAGAAATCACCTCGGAGTAGCCGATATGCTACTGAGTAAAGCTGGAGTTTTTTGAGATGGTCAGTGTAGGGCATTTGTTTGAGGCCAGTAATCCTCTTTGTGAGGTACTTTTGTGGCATTTCCAGCTGCTGCAGATGTCTTGTGAGGTACATTCCAAAAGGGGCATTGTAATTTATAATGGGTCTAATGAGTGTCGAATAGAGAAGAACAATGACCTCTTTTTTCCTGGATGGGAACCCCTTTATGATGAGGTGTGCCACGTAGAAGGACTTCCTGACTACTGTGGCGATGTGACTATCAAAGGAGAGACTACTCTCCACCTGGGTCCCAAGGTCTCTTATCACACATTCACTGTTAAGTAGATTGCTGCCTATGTGGTAGTTCATGGGTACAGAGTTTTTACCAAAGGGGGTGACACTGCACTTTTTGGCATTGAGCTTGAGGCCATGGCTCTGACACCAGGCATCTGTCTCAGCGAGGCCTTTCTGTAGGATGTCCACATCATTTGGAGACTTGACTATAGCTCCTCGTTTGCAGTCATCTGTGAACTTCATTAGCCTGAGGCCTTCTGTGTTAGCCTGTACTTCAGAGAAGTAGATACCAAACAGGAGAGATCCCAGGATGGAACCCTGTGGTACTCCACTTGTCACTGCTTTGAGGTCAGATTTGGAGTCTGCAACTTTTAAAGTGTGGGTTCTATCAGTAAGCCAGTTGGCAACCCATCTTGTGACGTAGGGATTTATAGGTTCATAGGTTGGTACTAGGCTATTGGCCCTAGGGCCTATGCAAGCCTAGCCATAACAATTCTCTGGATATTTCTTCCCACAATATTTACTTCTCTGGACCCCTGTCTAGCAGGGTGACTGACATGATCCCTGGGGTGAATTTCCTATTTCCCATTCAATCATCAAGGTTCCTTTTGAAGAGGGCCAATGAGGCGCTCTGCTTGACATGTATGGTCAGTCTGTTCCAGAGTATGGGGAGTCTCTGGGTCAGGAACCTATCCCTCCAACATGTTTTGTTCATTGTGATGACAAGATTTAGATCCCTGGAGCATGTGACTCTGTGGGATTGGGATTTCTTTAAGTGAAGCATGTCCAACAGCTCAGGGTTTGACATGGCCTTGTATGTTAAGCAGAGATCACCTCTGAGTAGACGATATGCCACATAGTATAGCTGGAGTTTTTTTAGATGGTCAGCATATGACATCTGCTTTAGGCCTGTGATTCTTTTGGTGAGGTATTTCTGTGACCTTTCCAGCTGTTGCAGATGTCTTGTGAGGTACATACCAAATGGGGCATTATACTCTATAATGGGTCCAATGAGGGATGAGTACAGTGGGACAATGACCGCGTTTTTGCTGGATGAAAAGCCGTTAGTGATGAGGTGTGCCACATAGAAGGATTTCCTGACTGTTGTGGCGATGTGGTTATCGAAGGGGAGACCACTGTCCACCTGTGTCCCTAAGTCTCTTATCACACTTTCGATGTTTAGTGTCCTGCCACCTATGTGGTAATTCATGGGTACCCATCGAGTGACGTAGGGATTTTATGCCCAGCTTAGTAAGTTTATCTATGATTCCAGAGTGGGGGATGGTGTCGAAGGCCTTGGCAAGGTCCAGATAGACTGTGTGGACTGCCTTACCCTCGTCCACAGCTCTGGAGACTGATTTGAAGAAGTCAATCAAATTCAGGAGACAAGATTGGCCCTTTACAAACCCAAACTGGGTGGGGTGCAGTGTTTGAAGGTTGCCAATGTCTTTGTTTATAAGTTCCATGATAATGCGTTCCATGCTCTTGCAGATCAGACTTGTCAGACTGATGGGGTAGTTCCCGGGATCCAAGGTGGATACCCCCTTGTGGAGTGGGATAAATGTAGCTGTGCACCACTCAGTGGGCATGAAGCCTGAGGTGAGGCTATGATTAAACATGACACTTAGGTGGGGTGCCATTTCATTTTGTAGTTCATGTAGTACACAGCCTGGGATGTCATCTGGTTCCATGGATGCTGTATTCTTAGCTTTGGAGAGTGCGGTTTCTACCTGTGTGGCCGTGATTTCCAGAATTTAGCAATCTTTTGGTATTGGGATGGGCCCTTTAGGGGGTGAGAGGGGGGTGAAGTTGGCACTAAATCGATCTGCCAGGATATTGGCAATATCCTTGGGTTCAGTATATTCAATGCCATTCTGTTGTAGCTCAGAGCAGATCTGAGCATTGCCATTTAGATTCTTGACATGACTATAGAATGCCTTGTGGTTGTCTTTGGAATCTTTGGCAATTTTATTTTCGTAACTAGCTTTTGAGAATTTTATGAGGGACCTCAGCTTCTTACTGAGGCTAGTGAGGGAGTTTTTTGCATCCTTGGATTTTCCTCTTTTCTGCAACAGTTTCTTCCTTCTGTTGTATAGTTTGTTTATAGCAGGGGGCCACCAGATTGGCTTCCTTTTTTTGGAGAAGAGCATCTTGGTTCTATTTTGGATGGCATGATTCATGCACGAGTGGATGTGCTCGAATAGTGTCTTAGTGTAGGATTCTGCAGTCGAACTTTCAGCTCCCGTCTGCATGGGTGTCATGAAGTTTGTCACTTCTGACTTCAGTAGCATGAAGTTGGCTTTGGAGAAGTTTTTTAAGGAGGTTTCCTTACTGGGGGGTGGGGGTGGGATGTGGATGTCAAGAGTGATTTGCTTATGTTCAGACCTAACCAATGAGGGGGTGACCACTGGTGTGGAGCATCTATCTCCCATGTTGACACTGACCAGGTCTAGGATATTGGAGCTCCTAGTGGGACAATGGATTAGTTGATCCAGGGCATTGGAATTTATAAATTCCAAGAACCATTGGGAAAAGGAGTTGGTACCTGAGTAGTTTTCCCAGTTAATGGCAGGGTAGTTGAAATCACCCAGTATTAGGGTGTTTAGTTGTATCTTAATATTTTCCAGTATGCTTAGAAAGGTGTAGTGAGAATCTTGGGGCATGGTGGGGGATCTGTAGCAAGCTACAATTTGGATTGCAGTCTTACCTAGTGTTAGTTGCACCTGGAGAATTTCAGATGCATTGTGTTGGGCAACTAGCCTGGAGGTGTGAATATCCTTTGTGAATATGGACACTCATCCACCTTTAGTGTTTCGGTCTTGGTTTTGTGGCAGAAAAGTGTGGTAAGAGTTGTAGCCTGGTATTGCAGGGGTGCTCTCTGGAGCCTTGAACCAGGTCTCACTTACTGCACAGATTTTGATGTTCTCCATTTTTAGGAGTGCCTCGAGAGAGTGCATTTTGAGGTTTAGACTTCTAGCATTGAGTAGCATTACCTTCAGATTTTGCATGCTTGTATCTGTTACGGTGGTGGTTTTATCCTTTGAACCTTGCCTAAAAAAGACACTATAGGGGTGGCAAGAGCTTTAGCCAGTAACCTGAATCCCAGGGGTGACAGGTGCAGCCCATCTCTGGCAAAGCATTCTGGTTTGTCGATCATGTCTTCCCAGGCAGACAAATACTGGATCCCCTTTGAATGACACCAGAAGCTTAGCCAATTGTTAAAGTCAATCATTTTATCCTTATACTGTGGTATCGTTCTGGTTGAAGGCAGGATGCTATGCAGGGCTAGGGTCATACCTGCCTGGGCCACATGATCCAAGAGTTCTTTCATGTCTCTTTTCATGTAGTCCAGGGAGGTAAGCCTCAGGTCATTCACTCCAGCATGGACAATGACAGAGTTGTATTTGCACTTGTTGTGGAGTGACTTGAGTGCATGCATTATGTGGTGGATCCTGACACCCAACAGGCAGCTGACTGTAATTTTCTCCTTGTTCAACTTGGTGAGTGGGACATCAGTGTGCCTGACTATAGAGTCACCTATGACTAAAGTGTTGGGTACATTGTCTTGGCTTAAGGGCTGTTGTTAGGTGGCACACTGGTGTTGTGAGCTATGTGTCACTTTGGTTGTGACTGGTGTTTGTTTGCGTTTCAGCTTCGGAGGTCCTTGTTGCTTGGGCAGGTTAATAGGTTCATAGGTTCATAGGTTCATACTAGGCTATCTGCCCAAGGGCATTTATAAGCCTAGCCCATAGTTATTTGGCTTTTGCCACCCCTTTAGTTTGAATAAAACTATGCCTATTATTTTGCTGTGCCTCTGTCAAGCAGTGACACTGAAGTAATCCCTGGGGTATATCTGCGATCCCCCATCCATTGGTCAAGATTCCTCTTGAACAAGGCCAGCGAGGTGCTCTGCCTCACATGTACCGGGATTTTGTTCCACAGCATAGGGAGTCTCTGGGTGATGAATCTGTCCCTCCAGCATGTTCTATTAATATCCGTGTCAAGGTTTAAGTCTCCCGCCCTTGTGGTTCTGAGGGATCTAGATTTTTTGAGGTGAAGCATATTCATCAAATCAGGGTTTGACATGGCCTTATATGTCAGGCACAGGTCACCTCTGAGCAAGCGGTATGAGACTGAATAGAGCTGGAGTTCTTTCAGTCGGGCAGCATAAGACATATTTTTGAGACCCTTTATCCTTTTGGTGAGGAACTTTTGGGGCCTTTCCAGCTGCTGCAGGTGTCTGGTCAGATACATTCTGAATGGGGCATTGTACTCAATCATAGGTCTAATGAGTGATGAGTACAGGGGGGCGATGACCTCCCTTGATCTAGATGTGAATCCCTTCATGATCAGGTGGGCAATGTAGAAGGTTTTCCTAACTACTTTAGCAACATGAGTGTCAAATGAAAGGCTACTGTCAACCTGGGTCCCCAGATCCCTGATGACTTCTTCTGTGCTCAGTGGATTGCCACCTATATGGTAGCTAGGGGTAACCTTGTTTTTCCCGAAGGGTATGACTATGCATTTCTTGGCATTTAACTTTAGGCCATGGCTCTGGCACCAGTTATCCGTTTCTGTGAGGCCCTTCTGAAGGATATCTGTGTCAGATGTGTTTTCGACTATGGCCCAGTTTGCAGTCATCTGCAAACTTTGTCAGCCATAACCCTCCTGTGTTTGCTTGTACTTCAGAAAAGTAGATGCCGAACAAGAGTGGACCCAGGACTGAGCCCTGTGGGACACCACTTGTGACAGGCTTTGAGTCTGACATGGCTCCAGCAACTCTGACACTGTGGGTTCTGTCACTTAGCCAGTTTGCAACCCATCTTGTGATGTATGGGTTTACATTCAAGCTGATGAGTTTTTTGATGATACCTGAGTGGGGTATTGTGTCGAAGGCCTTTGCCAGGTCAAGGTAGGCTGTATGGACTGCCTTTCCCTCATCAATGGCCTTGTTGACTGTCTCGAAAAAGTCAACCAAGTTTAAAAGGCATGATCTGCCTTTGACAGAGCCAAACTGGGTTGGATCCAAAGTCTGCAAGTTCCCTATGTCTTTATTTATGAGTTCCATTATGATCCTCTCCATGGCTTTGCAGATAAGGCTTGTCAAGCTAATGGGACGGTAATTTCCAGGGTCGGTGGAGGCACCGCCCTTGTGAAGTGGGACCACAGTCGCCGTGCGCCACTCCTTGGGTACGTATCCTGAGGTGAGGCTAAGATTAAACAGTTGTCCTAACTGCGGGTTTAATTCCTCATTGAGTTCATGGAGCACACAGCCGGGGACACCATCCGGTCCCATGGATGCTGTGTTTTTTGCTTTGGAGAGAGCAGTTCTCACCTGGGCGTTGGAGATGTTTGGGGGACTACAATCCTCTGGTATAGATATCTCTCCTTTTAGGGGGGGGGAGAAGTTTGCACTGAACCTGTCAGCCAGTATGTTGGCAATGTGTGTAGGTTCAGTAATCTTCACATCATTTTGAACTAATTCTGAGCATATCTGGGAGTTTCCTCCTAGGTTTCTAACATAGCTAAAGAAGGCCTTATGATTGTCTTTTGAATCCTTGGCGATTTTTCTCTCAAAATTTGCCTTGGATGATTTTATGAGAGCTCTTAGTTTTTTACTTATAATGATCAAAGGTGTCTTACCTTTCAAGGATTTTGCTCTATCTTGTAGTAGCTTCCTCCTTTTGTTGTAGAGCTTGTTTATGGCTGGGGTCCACCAGACTGGACGCTTGCCTTTGGTACAAAGAGTCTTAGTTTTGTTTGGGATTGCCTGATCCATGCAGTCCTGTAGGTGCTGGTAGAAGGCATTTGTAAGTGATTCAGCAGTTTAAGTAATGTTTACCACTGGCTCAGGGGCCTTAAAGGAGACCACACTAGTTTTTAGAAGTGTGAAGTCGGCTTTTGAGCAGTTTTTCACTGTGGTCTTTTTTGTTTCAGGTGGGGTGGGATGAGGACCTCCAGCGAGATTAATTTATGATCTGATCTCACCAGTGAGGGGTATACTTCTGGTGTTGAACATTGTGATCCCATGTTCGTGATGATGAGATCAAGTATGTTTTCTCCTCTTGTGGGGATGGTGACTAGTTGTTCCATGGCATTTGAGTTTATGAACTCCAGGAACCTTTGGGCTAGAGTGTTTGGGCTTGAGTAGTGTTCCCAGTCTATATTAGGGTAGTTGAAGTCACCTAGTATGATGGTATTTGGAGATACATTTATCCCCTCCATTGTTTTCAGGAAGGCCATGTGAGGTTCCTGAGTTTGAGAGGGTGGCCTGTAACATGCTACAAATTGCAGAGCAGTCTTGCCTATGGTTAATTGCACCTGGATGGTCTCCGATGCATCGTGCGTTGCCACCAACCTTGAGGTGTGGGTGTCCTTTATGAATATGGACACCCCCCCTCCTTTCTTGGTGTTGTCCGGATTTTGGGGCGGGCATGATATGAGGTGAAACCTGCTAGTGCTGGGGTGCTCTCAGGAGCCTTGAACCAGGTTTCTGTCACAGCACAGACATCGATGTTCACCATACTGAGAAGGGCCTCGAGTGCGTGCATCTTGAGATTGAGACTTCTGGCATTGAGCAGCATTACCCTTAGTTTTTTTACTTTTTTGTGTTCTAGGGTGGTAGGTTTAGAATTTGAGCCTTGCCTAAAAAAGGCACTATGGGGGTGGCAAGAGCCTTTGCCAATATCCGGAAGCCTAGGGGTGACAGGTGCAAGCCTCCGCATATGTGGGTTTAGTGTTGCTATGTGTGGGTGGTGATGGTGTGGGTTTTGAAGGGCTATGAGTTGCTAGAGTTGTAGTGCAGGTGTTAACCTTCTCCTCTTGGCTGTCTAGCACAATTTTGGCCGGAGAGAGCTTTGCTTCCGTTTTGGCTATGTAAGTGCATCTCTCTCAGGTTGTAGTGTTAGGTGATAGGAGGAGACAATTGTCTGTGTACATGAGGCAGTTGCCGCATTGCCCCAGTATGCCCAGATTCACCAGGTGGACAGGAGAAATCACCGGAAGCTGACCCTTGGACATGCCTGTTTAGGTGCTTTTTTTGTAAAGTTTAAGAGCTGTTTTCCCTTACCTTTGCAAGGTACTTTGCAATTATAGGCTGTTTAGTGCCTACAATTAATTTCTCCTTATTGACAAGGAGAGTTGAGTGCTTGTATCAGTTTCTGGCTTCCTAGTGCTTTCCAGCAGGTTCTAGAGCAAGTGCTAGTCACAGAGATTCAGATTTTCATGCTACTACTGAGAAACCAGCTAGTTCTAAGGGAATATTTGAAGAGCAGACTTTCTGGCACCTGGAATAGTTTAACTGTAGCCTCGCAGTGCTGCATGATGCAAAAAATGTGCAAACACATGCATTTTTAAGCTAGAAAGTTGAAAGGGATAGAAATCAGCCCAAACAGGATAATAAAATTACAATTTCAGAGCTGGAAACCACTCTTCCAGTGTTAGATAGGCAGTACAATGCTCACCACTCCCACTGGTAAGCAGTAGGACTTCCCTCTACCACAGCAATGTCCGTATAGCTCTGAACACAGAAAATAAAGTCCTGAGACAAGCAAAGCCTGGGATATAGACTGGCTAGGAAAGGTGGGAAATGAGCAAGCAAGATTGTATTTTTTTTTGTTGAAACAGGCTAAACAATGCAATAATACAGTAAATAAACACATAAAAGGCTGACACACTTGAGTGTGTAGTCCTAAACAGTAAATGCAATTAAAACTCTACAAAATTAGCAATTTAAAACTTTTTAAATGAAGCAAGGCAAGTGCACAACTGAAAAACGATGTAAGAGGCAGTAATACAGCAAAATAAGTAGCTATTCTATATATACAGAAAAGCAGCAAAAACACACAAACAATTCAGATGTAGTGCAAAGTAGAGCACTTGAACTGTAGCAATATTAAGGCAATTACAGTTATAATAAATGCTCTAAAATATACTCTATATTTCCAAAATGTTTGAGAAGCACAGTCAGAACACAAGGAGATTCAGGCATTTTTTTTTTTTTTGAAAGGGAAAAAGGAAAAACAGAAGGCCTTCAAAGATGTTCTCTCTGTATTAGGAAGAATGAGCTAATGACACTAGACTGGGAGGAGTGTCCCAGATCAGATTTACAGTAGGGGCGGGCAACTGCAAAGCCACCAAGTATAACAACAAGACACAAACAGCGAGGGGAGGTGGGGACCAATACTAAAGCTATTAGCCTAGGGACAGTAAACACTACAGAAAGCCACAAAATGAAAGTTTTTAAACAGATAAAGGAGCAAAGAGACTCTACAGAATGCTTTTAACTGCAAACAAATCAGTTACCCATGCAGATACTAAAGCTATTAGCCTACAGACAGTAAACACTATAGAAAGCCACAAAATGAAAGTTTTTAAACAGATAAAGGAGTAAAGAGACTCTACATAATGCTTTTAACTGCAAACAAATCAGTTACAGCAATAAAATACACTAAAAACTATGCAGCAGGCAATAACACATGCTATATATAAATTGCTAGAAACAATAATCCATATAAATAATCCACAAAAACAGGAAACGTATATATCTCAGCTCTGAGTTGTAGTCAATGCCCCTCTTCCACTCTGCTCAGTGTGTATACCTAGTTTAGTGAGTTTAGATATAATTCCAGAATGGGGGATGGTATTGAAAGCCTTGGCGTGGTCAAGATAGGCTGTGTGAACCACCTTACCCTCATCTACAGCTTTGGTGACTGCCTCAAAGATGTTGATCAGGATCAGGAGGCATGATCTGCCTTTCACAAACCCAGACTGGGTGGGATCCAGAGTTTGGAGGTTACCAATGTCTTTGTTAATGAGTTCCATAATGATACAATCCATGGCCTTGCAGACCAGGCTTGTCAGGCTAATAGGTTGATAGTTCCCGGGATCAGTGGTGGCTCCCCCTTTGTGGAGTGGGATAACTGTTGCTGTGTGCCATTCAGTGGGCACAAAGCCTAATGTGAGGCTATTATTGAACATGGTGTTTAAGTGGGGAGCCAGTTCATTCTGAAGTTCATGTAAAACGCAACCTGGGATGTTGTCCGGTCCCATGGATGCTGTGTTTTTGGCTTTAGAGAGTGCAGCTTTTACCTGCATAGTTGTGATTACAGGCACTCTGCATTCTTCCTGTATAGAAATGGGCCCTTTAGGGGTGAGAGGGGTAAAGTTAGCACTGAACCTATCTGCCAGATGTTGGCAATATCAGTTGGTTCTGTAATTTTCATGCCGCTGTGCTGTAACTCAGAGCAGATCTGGGTGTTGCCATCAAGATTCTTAACATAGCTATAGAATGCTTTGTGGGTGTCCTTAGAATTAGTGGCAAGTTTGTTTTCGTAGCTAGTTTTGGAGGATCTTATATGGGATCTCAGCTTCTTACTGAGGCTGACCAGGGAGCTCCTCCACTCATGGGGTTTTACTCTCTTTTGCAACAGTTTCTTCCTTCTGTTGTACAGTTTGTTTGCGGCAGGAGACCACTAGATTGGCTTTTTTTGGAGGATAGCATCTTGGTTCTGTTTAGGATAGCACGATCCATGCACTCGTATAAGTGCTTATACAGTGCATTTGTGTAGGATTCAGCAATCGTAACTGTATTGTCCATCTGCATGGATGTCATGAAGTTCACCACTTCTGTCTTAAGAAGCATGAAGTTGGCTTTGGAGAAATTTGTTACCGTGGTTTCCTTAATGGGGGGTGGGGGCGGGATGTGGATATCAAGGGTGATTAGCTTATGGTTGGATCGGACCAATGAGGAGTTGACTTCAGGTGTGGAACACTGGTCACTCATGTTGGTAATGACTAGGTCTAGGATATTGTTGCCCCTGGTGGGGGTGTGGATATGTTGATCCAGGGCATTGGAGTTTATGAATTCCAGAAAGCATTGAGCTAAAGAGTTGGTACACAAGTAGTTTTCCCAGTTAATGGTCGGGTAGTTGAATTTGCTCATTATTAGGGTGTTTGGTTGGACCCTAATATTTTCCAGTACATCCAGAAAAGAGGAGTGAGAATCCTGGGGCATGGTGGGGGATCTGTAGCAAGCTACAGTTTGGATTGCAGTTTTGCCCAGAGTTAGTTGCACTTGGATAACCTCGGATGCATTATGCTGAGCAACTAGCCTGGAGGTGTGGATATCCTTAATGAATATGGACACACCTCCACCTTTGGTGTTTTGGTCCAGGTTACATGGCCGAAAAGTGTGGTATGAGTTATAACCTGGTAGTGCAGGGGTGCTCTCTGGAGCCTTGAACCAGGTGTCAGTCACTGCACAGATATCGATGTTCTCCATTTTAAGGAGTGCCGCGAGTGAGTGCATTTTGAGATTTAGACTTCTAGCATTGAGTAGCATTAACCTCAAACTAGAACCTAAATCCCCTATACCAACTTCCATGTTGTCATCAGGGGGTGCATTTTCAAATAATGTTGGGTTTCAATGCATTTTCAAGGAATATTAAATTAAGTACATTTTCAACAAGTGTTGAGTGCCAGTGCAATTTCAAGGAATGTTGACTTTCAAGTGAAGAGAAGTTTATTCTTGCTCTAAGTCTGTTTTCAATGTGTAACTGTTTTGTTTAGCAAATGGCCATCATCAGTGTTTATACTACAAAGCTTAAAAGTAGTATTAGTAGCTCTAGACATATTGTATTTGCCTTTGGGACAGAAAGCTGGGGTTCTACTCCCACACCATGTAGGCAGAGTGCTGTTAATGGAGTTCCCTTTAAGAAGAGATGGAGGTGTTGCACTCCTGAGTGTGTGTCCCTTTGGATGGTTTGCCTAGTAAATATGAACCTGTTGTTGATCTGATAGCCATTCTGTATTGCCAGATTACCAATTCAGTTTTTTTAAATGTAACATGAGCAAGCTATTCTTCAAGGGCAGCAGTCACTGCGTACATGAAACACTGAAATGTAAAGCTGTTTGCTAGCAGCAACCTCTTCATGAGCTATAGATCGCTTTAATGTGGGATTGTTCATATGACTTTTACTTCTGCAGAAATTGTGTATATTGACTGATATTGGTGGATTGTAATGACAGACATTTGAGTGACCTTTTGTGGTTGAAATGTTCTGAAATGGGTAGTTTTCTCATTATTGGTTCATGCAATTTGTATCATTACTTATTGGTAAAGTATTCAACATTACAAATTTAAAACACACTCTAACAAGTGGTGCTGTAATATACAAGAGGAGGAATTTAATAAAGCCTACATGGTCTTATTTACCATGTAGGCATTGTGGCACACTGTTTACATGAAAGTAAGCAGGTTTGCAATCCAGTAAGCAGTGCTGAGTGGCGCGCACAAGCGTGCCAACACAGGAAGTTCTGTGGCATGCAAATCACCTCATAAAGAGGTAAATCTCATGCAAATGAGGCAACTAGAGTGATCCAGCAAGCAGATAGGCAGCCCTGCAGACCCTGTTTTGGTGTCAGTAGTGTACACGGAAAAACTCCAGGTACAGGGGCTGTAAAAACACAGCTAGATGGACAGAAATGGCATAGCACATACAGATATGACCAAAACTATCCAAAAACATAAGGGAAATAATTTAAAATATTTTTTTTTTTAATGATGTGGATTGCTTGCACAGCATGCCACAGTGAGCAAACGTGCTTTTATGGAAAAATAAATAAATAAAAAAGAGTGGAAAAACACAATTACTAGTATGTGACAGAAATGTATTATAGGACCCTGCATGGAGTATCTGTAATGGTGGAGTGGTGCTGTTGCTAATGAGGTAGGGCCTGGAACCATGTAGTTTGCAGGTTGTGTGCACAGATTCTTATGCAAATGAGGTGGGGTTACTGAACAGCGCAATCTGGGTATCTGTGTCTGCATATCCCTTCCATGTAGGCACAGAACCATGTTGGTGTTCACAGAAGAGGTAGCTGACATCAAGAGGGGTATGCCTGAGGACTTGTAAGCTCATTGGAGCTCAGCTGCATGTGTTTGCGAGGCATGCCATTGTACTCAGCAGGGGGGTGTACACTGACTGCTAAAGTTTATTTACCCACAGGGTGCATGCTTCCACATGTTTGCACAATGCGCCACTGTGCTGAGCATGACCTTTCAGGGGGGTGTGTACAGTGACTGCTAAACTTTGTTTACCTTCACAGCGCTGGTTTCCATGTGTTTGTGTGGTGCGCCACATTGTTGAGAGTATCTAAAAAGCAATGATGTATTAATTACTTGTGAGCCTTCTATACCTTAAACTAGGGCCAGTAAATGATGTTAATGATATACTAGGCAGGTGGAATGCATCATAGGTAGCCAATTACACAGTCAGCACATACAGTAGAGCACTATAAAGTACGCATACACCCTACATTCTGATTTTTCCCCATACTCTGCACCATTAGAGCACAGACTTGGGAATTTTAACTGAAAAAAACACTAGGGGCTGCTGCCGGTCTGCTACATCTGTATGTGCGAGATGCTGAAGTCAGTGATGCTGCTGGTGCTGCTGACAATAGGCCTAGACTGAGAAGGAGAAGAGTGTTCAGGCCCAGGGTAATCTTCCAGGAGCTACATGAGCTGGAGATTATAGAGCACTACAGGGTGGATAGGGACATACTACAAGAACTCACTGAGCTCTGCCGCCCTCAACTCAGACCCTGAGCCAACAGAGGGGTACCCAACCCAGTAAAAACAAAGGTATGTTTAGCCCTTAGGATAATAGCAACAGGTACCTTCCAAAGACCAACTGGGGACATCATGGGGGTCTCACAGCCATCAGCATCCAAGGTACTCCACCAGTTCCTGGATGCCATGCTACCACATGCTAGTGAGCACATTTCGTTACCCCCTTACCCATGAGGTGAGGGCCAGCAATATGCAACACTTCTGCCATGTAGCACACTACTCTGAGGTGCTGGGAGCCATAGACTGCACTCATGTACACATCAAGGCACCACAGGGTGAGCACGGTAGAATCTATGTCAACCACAAAGGGTACCACTCTATCAACTGCCAGGTTGTGTGCAATGCCCCAGGTATTATCATGAATTTGTGTTCTGGCAGCCCTGGCAGTTATTGCAACTCCCATATCTGGCACGCTTCACAGCTGCACCAGATATTTGCTTGGGGGCACATCCCACACGACCATTTACTGGGGGATGCTGGCTGTGCCCTGGAACTGTGGATGATGACACCCATCAGAAATACATGCACACCCACTGAAGAAAGCCATAATGAGGCATATGCACAAACTAGGAACATCATAGAGATACCACTTTAAATATTAAAAGGGTTAAAACAAAAAGTGTTAATTGAGTACAACTAATTAATAACTGCAATACGATGTGTATGTAAAAAGGGTAAATGGGTAAATGGACTGGTTGTAATTTGCATCTGAAGAAATCTCCTGGTAAGAGACGAAAACTCTTGTACTTCTATTTTTTACGGTTTTATTGTTTTAATAAAGGCAGTTTACACTTATAAATAAATAATTAATCACATTCAGTTTCTATTTTTAGATGTCTGGTAGATGTCTGCCATGTATGTATGAGCTCCGCTCAGCTCTGCTATGCTCCGTCCGTGCCGCACAAATGTAAATGAAAAAATAAATAAATAAATGTAATTATGATAATTAATTACATCTGGTTTCCATTTTTAGATGTCTGCCAGGTGTCAACTATCTATATGTAAGCACAGCTTGGCATTGCTGTGCACCGCACTGTGCAAACATGCAGTAAAAAAATTATAAAAATATAAAAAAAAAAAAAAAAAAAAAACAACGCATCATAAAAATGACTTATTAGTTGACACACTTCACAACATTACAACAGTGACAGGGAGCGTTACAGAGAGCCTCACACTCATCTGCAGCCACGGGTAGGCACTACACCTCCCCCTACACTGATTCAATATCCATGTTCCTCAGCTGTCGCTTGGCAGTGTGCCATCATTAATATGCATGGCACACTGCCGAGGGGGAACCGTGGCCATGTGCATAGATACATCCCATGTAGGCTCCACACCATGCCTACACAGATTTTATTAAATTCTGGGGGAGTATCTAGTAGTCAGTAAATATATGATAGCTACAGAACTAATGAAAGAAAAGAATAAATGAAGAAATGGACAGTAATGTACTGTCGTACGCTAAATGTTAGCAAAATGTTGTTACTTCCCAGCACAAATTTTGTAATAAAGTATATCTTCCCAAAGAATGATTGGTAATAAGTCATGATTATTGTTTTGTTGAATTTACCACTGTTTTTCAGCCTGCACTTGTTAAAGAAACACCATCTGTTTGTTACTGTACTGACGTTTGGTTGTTTTAACAGTATTCTCATATTCACTTACCTCCTCTACCACTGAAAAAAATTCTTCTGATTTTGCCAAAGTTCTTCCGAGTCTTCCAAAATATTCTCTTATGTTGTGCACTTTTTTCTGTATTTTATTGAACATCTCTCAGGGTTAGTGAAATTATTTCAATTATTCCTGATACTGCACAAATTCTGTAAAGCATTTGTTACTGCAAATGATCTCAAAACCAGTTTGTTTTACATTAGAAGGGGTCTTTTGTACTCTGGTGGGAGCAGAGCTGAATTCAACCCATCCAAGAAGGAAACTGCTGGTTTAAACTTTATTGTGTTTTTATCTGACTGGCCTGAGGGATTAACTGTTTAAAAGTCTTTCATCTTGCTGGTATAAAAGCCTCTCATTTGCGCATCAAGCAAACACAGTTCCCAGTGCCTTGTATATAAGCAAACCTCCCCAGGCTAAAATGTTGGAAACATTCTCCATAGTCTCCCACTGTCCACAGCTGCTTGAAGAGCTGCCAGTTGGTGCAGAGGGCAATACCACCGGAGGTCATCTAACTGGAGCTGCTCAACATTTGGCAACTTTTGCCAAAGGTCTGGAGAGTTTCTGCTGAAATTCAAAGCATCCACTGTTAAAATTGAAAAAAAAAGTACTTTTTGAGTTTTCTTTGCTCATTGCTGACTCTATTTTATAATTTTGCTGAATTTTACTGTATTTTTCTACATTTTAATAAAAGCTGTTCTGTTACCTTAAGTAGCTAGTGCATAGACTAGATTCAGATGTGCTGAATCTAGACTGTATTGCTATACTTGAACACTATTCCAACCATCTTATATTAGGAGGGCCCTATGTGCACCATAATGGCAGAAATGTGTAGTCTGATCCTCATCTGAGTTGGATGTGCTTTCCCATTGGTAGTTTAGCTTAGAAGTGTTTAATTTCACCTGTATTTAAGCCTTGCATTTGTGTGTAGCTGTGCACCACTCAGTGTGCCCTGTATAGACGCAAATACCTTGAAAGACAATTTTCTCCTATACATCTGTTAGTGAACCCTCCCAAGCTTCCCTGCTGTACTGTGGGAAACTCAATTGTGCACTGAGAAACATTGCCATAGTTTTCACCCCTAGCCTTCAATAGAATAATCCTCTTTGTTAATCCTAGAGCAAAATTTTGTCAAAAAAGCCCGCTCCCCAATAGTAGTTATGGTAAAAACCTGCCATAATGGGTGGTCAGTTTCCAACCATTTCTACGGTCATCCTGATTTACATGGGCATCCTGAGGCAATGTAGTAATTGCCTCATATATACTGACAACCACTTACTTCTAAAAGAAACAAATAGCCTATGTGACAGATGTAATTACACTATGAATTTGGAATCAGTTCTGTGATGTAACAACAGACTGGACATCAAACAGGTTGTCAGCGAACACACATCATCTCTCACCTAAACAAGGTCACAACACATAAACCCGCATACGCAGAGGTACTCAACTGAAGCCTGCCAAAATATCAGAGACCTCACAAGCATAAACCACTTGCACACACTGCAAAGCAAATAGAATCCACTACACATAACAAGACATGCCACTATCTCAGCAAATAAGCTTGTAAGGCAAAACACCTCAAAACCAAATGTCCTGCTCATAGGTGACTCCATAGTGTGACACAAGGATGTCCTCCTCACCAGTCTGGACAAGGAGAAGGTCATGCCCAGCTGCTTGTCAGGTGCCAGGATCCATCAAACAACACATGCACTCAAGTTGCTCAACAACAGTTACCACCATTACTCTGTCATAGTACATGTTGGTTGAATGACTTGAGATGTTACCTCTCTGGACTATATAAAGAGACATTACTGAACTCTCAGATTGTGTCCCAGGCAGCTATGTCCCTAGTCCTAAGCAGCATTCTACCTTCACCTAGGATGATGTCTCAATACAGACAAAAAATGATTGACTTCAACAACTGGCTTAGCTTCTGGTAGCAATCTAGGGGGATCTAGTATCTATCAGCCTGGGAAGACATGGCTGACAGACCATGCTGCTTTGTCAGAGATGGTCTTCACCTGTCTCCTCTAGGCTTTCAGATACTGGCAAAGGTGTTTTTCTCCTCCATAGTGCCTTTTAGGCAATGTCAAAACAACAACATTTCCAACGTAAAAAAAATCCACTCAACAAACTCAAGGTTATGCTGCTTAATGCTAGGAGCCTAAACAGAAAACTGCACACCCTGGAAGCACTTCTAATCTTGGAAGATGCTAATGTCTGTGCAGTCAATGAAACATGGTTGAAGGCCACAGACAGCACCTCCTCTATGCAAGGTTACAATGGTTTTCACATGTTCAGACCCCAAAATTAATGTGAATGAACCAAAGGTGGACATATATCCATCTTCATTAAAGCCAAATACACCTCAAGACTAGTTAGTATGACTGTCTTCAGCTACTCCAGGTCCAACTAACTATAGGTAAAATACCCTCCCACATCATTGCTAGATACAGGTCCCCCACCAAGAACCAAGAGAAACACACTGCCTACCTAGACTTACTAGAGTCACTCACTATTCAGCCAAACACTTTACTCGTGTGTGATTTCAACTATCCTTCCATCGACTGGATACATGAGCAAAAACATGCTTGCTCTGAGGTTCCTGGACTTTGTCAATAGAAATGCTCTTGAACAGCTAGTCTGCACCCCCACAATGGGCTCAAATATCCTAGACTTAGTACTCACCAACATGGGGTTCACTGCACTACACCCTGTGTGTTGCCCTCCCTGGTAAGATCAGATGATAAATCTATCTCGTCTGAAGTAACAATCAGACCTGACATCCCCACAGGAGCAAAAAAACTGAAAAATTTCTCCAAAACAAACTACAGCCTACTAGGCAATGGTATAAAAAGTTTCAAACCCTCTGCTAATATGGTCAACAATGACTCCTATGCAGAGGAGTATAAAAATGCCCTGTATAACCACCCAAACAATTGTATAGACTTGATTGTACCTGACTGGATCAAAATCAGGTCCTCCCAAAAAAAATAGGCCACCCTAGTGGACCTCAAGTATAAATAGGTTATATAGCAAAAGGAAGAAACTGATGTCTAAGAACAAGTGGGAGGTTACTCAGTAGAAGGTGAATACCTTCTGCAGCTTGAACAAGCAAATCATATATCTTGTAAAGTCCTCTAAAGTTAGTTATGAAGCTAAATTAGCATCTCTAGCTAAGAATAATCATAAGGCATTTTTAGCTATGACCAAAATCTAAAAGGGGATGTCCAACTATGTGCTGAACTTATAGTGGATGGTACCTCTCATACTGAACTTGGGAAATTGTCAACCTGCTAGATGACAGATCTGGTGCAAACATCATCCCCTTGTCCGCACCAGCCATACCCCAAAGCATACCTGACACGAGTCCTCTACCTAGTATATCCAAAGAGCAGGTCATGTCCATGCTCTCCAAGGCCAAAAACACGGCCTCTATGGGACCAGATAACATCTTAGGCTGCTTATCAAACAATCTAAAACAAGACCTAGTGGAATGACTTGGCACTCTCTTTAACCTCAGCCTGAGCACTGACTTTGTTCCAGCAGAGTGGAGAACAGCAACAGTAATCTCCTTGCACAAAGGGGGGGGGGGGTCTATCAACTGACCCAGGAAACTATTGACCCATAAGCCTACCTAGCTTTATCTGCAAGACCATGGAAAGAACCATCATGAACCTTATTAACAAGGATGTAGGTGACCTTCAAACTCTTGACTTGACCCAGTTTGGCTTTGTCAAGGGTAAATCATGCTTATTGAACCTGGTGAACTTCTTTGAGAATATCAGACTTCTTCACGAATGTCACCAAAGCCTTGGATGAAGGCAAAAACAATACATACTACCTATCTTGACTTAGCCAAGCCTTTTGACACAATCCCCCACTCAGGTATCATTGAGCAACTCTCCCGACTGGGAATGACTCCATACATCACTAAATGGGTAGCCAACGGGCTCACTGACAGAATGTATACTGCCAAAGTTGTGGATTCCACCTCTACTAGTAGACCAGTTGCCAGTGGGATACCACAAGGATCTGCACTGGGCCCTCTACTGTTTGGAATCAATTCTCAGAAGTCCAGGTGAAAGTAGATGGCCTGTGGCTTACCAAGTTCGCTGATGATTCCAAACTGGGCACATTTATTGAGTCCCCAAATGATGTTAACATATTTCAAAAGTGGCTAGCACAGAAAAGTAACTGGTGCCAAAGCCACAGATTAAAACTAAATGCAATAAAGGATATTACTATCCCCTTTGGCAAAGAAGAAGTCCATACAAATTACAATACTGACAGCCCCCAAGTAAGATTTGGAAACACAGGTTGATAGCAATCTAAACTTTGATCACCATGTGAACACAGTGATAAGGAAAGTCTTCTATGTTGCACATCTCATAAGTAAGGGGATCACATCCAAGACTAAGGATGTTATCACTCCTCTGTATTCAACCCTCATCAGATCACTAATAGAGTACAATGCTCTCTTTTGCATTTACCTCACCAGACACCTGCAGCAGCAGCTGGAGAGACCACAGAGGTTTCTCACCAAGAAAATTCAGGGCCTCTAAAACATATCCTACATGGAAAGACTGAAAGCCCCGTCATTACACTCTGTATCCTACAGGCTGCTGAGAGGCAACATGTGGCTGACCTACAGAGCAGTCTCTGACCCTGGCCTAATGGAAATGCTGCACATCACAAATCAAATGGGACAAGAGTCACTCACTCCAGGGATTTCACCCTAGCCTGTCACATTAACAGAACATGGTGGAGAGACAGATATATCTCCCAGAGACTGCTGCTCCTCTGGAATAAACTCCCAGTTCATATGAAGCACAGCTCCACAATAACCCTATTCAAGTGCAATCTAGATAACTGAATGGGAGACCATAAGTTCACCCCAGGGTTCATACGTTCATAGGTTCATAGAAAGGCCCTAGGCCATCTGCCCGAGGGCATCCACAAGCCGAGCCAGAGTGTGTCAGCCTTCACCACCCCATTGATTAATTAACTGATCCTCTATCAAGCAGAGTCAATGAAGTGATCCCAGGGGTGTATTTTCTGTTACCCATCCACTCATCAAGGTTTCTCTTGAAGAGTGTTAGTGAGGGGCTCTGCCTAATGTAGTTAGGAATTTTGTTCCAAAGCATGGGGAGTCTCTGTGACAGGAATCTATCCCTCCAGCATGTTCTATTTATTGTTGTAGTGAGGCTTAGCTCACTATACCATGTGGCTCAAGTGACTTGGATTTCTTTAGGTGGAGCATGTCCATCAATTCTGAGTTGGACATGGTTTTGTAAGTCAGGCAGAGATCACCTCTGAGTAAGCGATATGCCACTGAGTACAGCTGGAGTTATTTCAGTCTGGCTGCATAGGACATATGATTGAGGCCAGTAATCCTCTTGGTGAGGTACTTTTGTGGTCTCTCCAGCTGTTGGAAGTGTCTTGTAAGGTACATCCCAAATGGGGCATTGTACTCTATGATTGGTCTGATGAGTGACGAGTAGAGGGGCACTATAACCTCTTTATTTCTAGATGCAAACCCTTTAGTAATTAGATCGGCCACATAGAAGGATTTCCTAACTACTTTGGCAATATGATTGTCAAAGGAGAGCTTATATCTACCTGGATCTCCAGATCTCTTATTACCTCTTCTGTATTAAAGGGGCTGCCACCTATGTGGTAATTTGTGTGTGTTTTGTTTTTCCCAAACGGGATGACTATGCATTTTTTGGTATTTAGCTTGAGGCCATGAATTTGACACCAGGTGTCCGTCTCAGTAAGGCCCTTTTGGAGGATGTCCATGTCAGCCGGAGAGTCAATAATGGCTCCCAGTTTGCAGTCATTGGTGAACTTGGTTACCCATAGTCCTCCTGTCTTTGCCTGTACTTCTGAGAAGTATATGCCAAACAGTAGGGGTCCCAGGACCGAGCCTTGTGGATCACCACTTGTGACTGGTTTAGAGTCGGACCTGGAGCTTGCTATTCTTACCATGTGAGTTCTGTCTGTAAGCCAGTTGGCAACCCATCTTGTGACATAGGGGTTTATGTTCAGGCTGGTGAGTTTTTCTGTAATACCCGAGTGGGGAATGATGTCGAAAGCCTTGATGAGGTCAAGGTAGGCTGTGTGAACAACTTTTCCCTCATCTATGGTCTTGGAGACTGTCTCAAAAAAGTCAACCAGGTTTAGTAGGCATGATCTGCCCTTAACAAAGCTGAACTGGGATGAGTCAAGTGTTTGGTGGTTCCCAGTGTCTTTGTTAATGAGTTCCATGATGATGCGCTCCATAGCCTTGCAGACCAGGCTAGTCAGGCTTATGGGGCGATAGTTACCATGGTCAGTTGTGGCCCCTCCTTTGTGGAATGGAATGGAATAACCATTGCTGTGTGCCATTCTATGAGCACATAGCCTATGGAGAGGCTGAGGTTAAACAGCGGGTTTAGGTGGGGGGTAAGTTCATTCTGTAGTTCATGCAAGACACAGCCTTGGACACCATCTGGCCCCATTGACGCTGTGTTTTTGGATTTTGAAAGGGCTGTTTTAACCTGTGCATCTGTAATTTCTGGGACACTACACTTTTCCAGTATTGTTGTGGGCCCTTTTGGGGGTAAGAGGGGGGTGAAGTTTGCACTGAATCTATCTGCCAGGATGTTGGCAATATCAGTAGGTTCAGTATATTTTGTGCTATTTTGCACTAGTTCAGTTCATATCTGTGAGTTGCCTCTTAAATTCTTAACATAGCTAAAGAAGGCTTTGTGGTTATCTTTTGAATCCTTGGCTATTTTTCTTTCGAAGTTAGCCTTGGATGATTTTATGAGGGACCTTAGTTTCTTACTGATACTGATTAGGGATGTCTTTCCTTCTTGGGATTTGCTTTTTTTTCTGAACTAGTTTCCTCCTTCTATTGTATAGCCTGTTTATGGCAGGGGTCCACCAGACTGGTTTCCTTCTCTTGGAGGAGTGAGTCTTGGTTTTGCTAGGGATAGTATGATTCATGCATCCTTGTAGGTGCTCATAGAGTGCATTTGTAAAGGTTTCTGCATCTTGGGCAGCGTTATCCTTTAGCATGGGGGCTGTGAAACTTACCGCCTCTGTCTTAAGTAAGGTGAAGTTTCCTTTAGAAAAGTTTTTTACTGTGGTTTCCTTAGTTGGGGGTGGTGGTGGGGTGTGGACATCCAGAGTGATTAGTTTATAGTCTGACCTAACCAGTGATGAGTTGACTTCCAGTGTGGAGCACTTGTCGCCCATGTTTGTGATGACCAGGTCCAATAGGTTTTCACCTCAGGTAGGGGAGTTTACCAGCTGATCCAGGGCACTTCAGTTAATGAATAACAGGAAGCACTGGGCCTGGGAGTTTGTACTCGAGTAGTTTCCCCAGTTAATGGTAGGGTAATTGAAATCGCCCAATATCAGGGTGTTCAGTAGGACCTTCATGTTTTCCAGTGTCACCGGAAAGATGGAGTGGTGGTCCTGGGTCATGGAGGGTGATTTGTAGCAGGCCACAATTTGCATTGCAGATTTTCATGATGTTAGTTGCGCATGGATGATCTCAGAGGTATCATGCTGCGCCACTAACCTGGAAGTGTAGGTAACCTTGATGAATATGGATACACCCCCTCCTTTTGTGTTTTGGTCCATGTTCTGTGGCTGAAACGTGTGGTACGAGTTGTAGCCCAGTAGTTCTGGGGTGCTCTCTGGAGCCTTGAACCAGGTTTCAGTTACTGCACAGATGTCGACATTCTCCATAATGAGGAGTGCTTCGAGCGCGTGCATTTTGAGATTTAAACTCCTGGCGTTGAGAAGCATAACCCTCCGTTGTTTGTTAATTGTGCTGTTTACGGAGGTGGGTTTGACTTTTGAGCCTTGCCTAAAAAAGGCACTATGGGGGCAGCAAGAGCCTTGGCCAGTATTCCAAAGCCTAGGGGGTGACAGGTGCAAGCCATCTCTTGAGAAGTAATTTAGCTTGTCGAGCATGTCGTCCCAGGCTGACAAACACTGGATCTCCTTTGAATGACACCAGAAGCTTAGCCAATTGTTGAAATTGATCATTTTTTCTTTATACTGTGGTATCATTCTTGGTGAGGGCAGGAGGCTACTCAGGGTCAGGGTCATACCAGCCTGAGCTACATGATCAGAGAGCTCTTCCATGTCTCTTTTCATGTAGTCCAGGGAGGTACATCTCAGGTTATTCACACCAACATGAACAATGACAGAGTCATATTTGTACTTGTTCTGGAGTGACCTGAGTGCTTGTGTTATGTGGCGGATTCTGGCTCCTGACAGGCAGCTAACAGTAACCTTCTGCTTATCCAGCCTAGTGAGTGGGACGTCAGTGTGCCTGATTATAGAGTCACCTATTACTAGTGTGTTAGGTATGTTATTTCACCTTAAGGGCTGTGATTGTGCGGCACACTGATTTTGTACTTTATGTGTTGTCTGGTTTGTGACGGGAGGTACAGGTTGTTTGTGTTTCTGCTTTGGGGGCCTCTGATGCTTTTGCAGGTTTTTATTTAGAGCCTCTGAGTATGATTTTGTGTATGTATGTGTATTTTTTGCCAGTGCTGGTTTAGTAGGTCTGTGTGTGGCTCGAGGTGTGGTGCAAGTGTTAACCTTCTCCTCTTGACTGTTTGTTCCAGTCTTGGGTGGAGACAACTTAGCCTCCAATTTGGCTGTATAATTGCATCTCCTGCATATGTTAGTGTTTTGTGGTAGGAGGAGAGGATTGTCTGTGTACATGAGGAAGTTGTAACATTGCCTCAGGATACCCAGATTCACCAGCTAGACTGGAGAGTACACCTGAAATTGCCCTTTGGTCATGCCTGAATAGTAGGGTGAACTGCTTAGTCGCTTGGTTGGTGAGGAGTGAATAAAGAGCCTTGCCCTGCTGGGCAATCAAGTGTCAGGGTATATTAGTGCTTGCTATTAGGTCTGAGCAAATGCTGGGCTGTAGGATGCTTTTTGAGTGCTTAGGTTGAGAGTTAGACTAAATTCAAGGGAAAAACTGAAGAGGAGACTTAGTGGAGCCAGGAATAATTTAACCCTAGCTAACCGGCATTGCCCAGCACACAAAACCATGCAAACATGTTTTTTATAGCAAGAGACGCCTTGCACCTGTCACCCCTAGGCTTTCAAATACTGGCCAAGGCTCTTGCTGCCCCCATAGTGCCTTTTTTTAGCAAGGCTCAAAAGTCAAACCCACCTCCATAAACAGCACAAATAAAAAAATGAGGGTTATGCTACTCAACGCCAGGAGTATAAATCTCAAAATGCATGCGCTCGAAGCACTCCTCAGTATGGAGAACATGTGCAGTAACTGAAACCTGGTTCAAGGCTCCAGAGAGCACCCCAGCACTACTGGGCTACAACTCATACCACACATTTTGGCCACAGAACATGGACCGAAACACAAAAGGAGGGGGTGTATCCATATTCATCAAGGACACCTACACTTCCAGGTTAGTGGTGCAGCATGATACCTCTGAGATCATCCATGTGCAACTAACATAGGGAAAATCTGCAATGCAAATTGTGGCCTGCTACAGATCACCCTCCATGACCCAGGACTACCACTCTGCCTTTCTGGAGACAATGGAAAACATGAAGGTCCTACCGAACACCCTGATATTGGGCAATTTCAATTACCCTCCCATTAACTGGGAAAACTACTCAAGTACAAACTCCCAGGTCCAGCGCTTCCTGGAATTTATCAACTCAAATGCCCTGGATCAGCTGGTAAACTCCCCTACCAGAGGTGAAAACATACTGGACCTGGTCATCACCAACATGGGCAACAGGTGTTTTGCACCGTAGGTCAACTCGTCACTGGTTAGATCAGACCATAAACTATTCAGTCTGGATGTCCACACCACACCACCACCCCCAACCAAGGAAACCACAGTGAAAAACTTTTCTATAGCAAACTTCACCTTACTTAAGACAGATGTAGTAAGTTTCACAGCTCCCACGCTAAAGGATAACAGTGTCCAAGATGCAGGAACCTCTACATATGCACTCTATGAGCACCTACAAGGATGCATGGATTGTGCCATCTCTAGCAAAACCAAGACTCACTCCTCTAAGAGAAGGAAACCAGTCTGGTGGACCCCTGCCATAAACAGGCTACATAATAGAAGGAGGAAACTAGTTCAGAAAAAAAAGCAAATCCCAAGAAGGAAAGAAATCCCTGATCAGTATCAGTAAGAAACTAAGGTTCCTCATAAAATCATCCAAGGCTAACTTTGAAAGAAAAATAGCCAAGGATTCAAAAGATAACCACAAAGCTTTCTTTAGCTATGTCAAGAATCTAAGTGACAACTCACAGATATGCTCTGAGCTAGTGCAAAATAGCACAAAATATACTGAACCCACTGATATTGCCAACATCCTGGCAAATAGATTCAGTGCAAACCTCACCCCCTTTCACCCCCAAAAGGCCTACAACAATACCGAAAAAGTGTAGTGTCCCAGAATTCACAGACACACAGGTGAAAACAGCCCTTTCAAAAGCCAAAAGCACAGCATCAATGTGGTCAGATGGTGTCCCAGGCTGCATCTTGCACGAACTACAGAACAAACTAACCCCCCACCTAAACACACTGTTCAACCTCAACCTCTCCACAGGTTACATGCCCATAGAATGGTGCACAGCAATGGTTATTCTGCTCCACAAAGGAGGTGCCAATACTGACCCTGGTAACTATTGCCCCATAAGCCTGACTAGCCTGGTCTGTAAGGCTATGGAGCGCATCATCATGGAACTCATTAACAAAGACATTGGGAACGTTCAAACACTTGACCTGACCCAGTTCAGCTTTGTTAAGGGCAGATCATGCCTACTAAACCTGGTTGACTTCTTAGAGACAGTCACCAAGGCCATTGATGAGGGGAAGGTGGTTCACACAGCCTACCTTGATCTCACCAAGGCTTTTGACACCATTCCCCACTCAGGAATTATAGAAACACTCACCAGCCTGAACATAAACCCCTATGTCATGAGAAGGATTGCTAACTGGCTTACAGTCAGAACTCACACAGTAAGAATAGCGGGCTCCAGGTCCAACTCTAAACCAGTCACAAGTGGTGTCCCACAAGGCTTGGTCCTGGGACCACTACTGTTTGGCATATACTTCTCAGAAGTACAGGCAAACACAGGAGGACTATGGCTAACCAAGTTTGCCAATGACTGCAAACTGGGAGCCATAATTGACTCTTCAGCTGACACGGACATTCTCTAAAAGGGCCTTACTGAGACGGACACCTGGTGTCAAAATCATGGTCTCAAGCTAAATGCCAAAAAATGCTTAGTCATCCCGTTTGGGAAAAACAAAACACCCATGAATTACCACATAGGTGGCAGCCCCCTTAATACAGTAGAGGTAATAAGGGATCTGGGGACCCAGGTAGATAGTAATCTCTCCTTTGATAATCATATTGCCAAAGTAGTTAGGAAATCCTTCTATGTAGCCCATCTAATTACTAAAGGGTTCGCATCTAGAAATAAAGAGGTTATAGTGCCCCTCTACTCGTCACTCATCAGACCCATCATAGAGTACAATGCCCCATTTGGGATGTACCTTACAAGACACTTCCAACAGCTGGAAAGACCACAAAAGTACCTCACCAAGAGCATTACTGGCCTCAAACATATGTCCTACGCAGCCCGACTGGAAAAACTCTGGCTGTTCTCAGTGGCATATCGCTTACTCAGAGGTCATCTCTGTCTGACTTACAAAGCCATGTCCAACTCAGAATTGATGGACATGCTCCACCTAAAGAAATCCAAGTCACTGCGAGCCACTCACTCTAGTGAGCTAAACCTCACTACAACAATAAATAGAACATGCTGGAGGGATAGATTCCTGTCACAGAGACTCCCCATGCTTTAGAACAAAATTCCTAACTACATTAGGCAGAGCCTCTCACTAACATTCTTCAAGACAAACCTTGACGAGTGGATGGGTAACAGAAAATACACCCCTGGGATCACTTCATTGGCTCTTCTTGACAGAGGCTCAGTTAATTAATCAATGGGGCGGCGAAAGCTGACACACTCTGGCTAGGCTTATAAATGCCCTCGGGCAGATAGCCTAGTACCTGCCTATGAACATATGACCCTAGGAAATGAAAGAGATACAAACTAGCCAAAAATGGCCAATAAACTACTAACCTCTGGGCTGGAACCACTCCTCCAGGGACAGATAGGCTGCTCAAAGTTCTCCTCTCTCACAGGTGAACAGAGAAACTTCCTTCTATCCAAGTAAGGTATGGGCAACTCAGAAACTTGTAACACAGCCCTGAATTCAGCACTAGCCTGAAAACTGGGCTATACAAGGAATTTTCTTTTTTGAAAAGATAAGGCAAAAACAGTAAAAAATACACTTAAAACAGCTTTAAATGACTACAAACAATCAGAAAAGGCTATCGCACTTTAGTGTGTAGCCTACAACAGTTAAATTATTTAAACAAAAAATGACTTTTTAAAAGTGCAGGCTGTCAAATAAGTACAATATGTGAAAAAAAGACAAGCTTTTGAATCACAATAAATGCTGGAAAATTGGTGTTTAGGCAGAAAACAGTTAAGTACAGCAAGAAAGTACAGAAAACTGATACTTGATCACTTCAAAGTCTCTCTTCTAAGCTAGAAGGCTTGTATCAGTGTAAGGCTTTCTAGTGCTTCCCAGTAGGTTAGTTACAGGAAAGATGGGAAACAAGTGCAGATGTGGTCTTTTAAACCAGAACCAGGGATGGCACCTATCTCCCTCATGGACAGGGGCAATTGGTGCTGATCATAGACTCACTCTACGAATAGTGACAATCTAATCGAGGTCCATTAGGGAACATGGGTATAACATGGCTAGGCTTGCAAAGGCCCTAGGGCCATTAACCTAGTAACGTCCTATGAACCTATGATATTCAAAACATATATTAACATGTTAATTTCAAAATTCTGCTGCTGTGAAAAATTATGTAGTGCATGGAGTGTCTTGATTATACTCCAAAATTGGAAAAAACCATAAACCTGTTATGTATTTCTGTAAAGCGAGACCATACAATAACAGTACTTTCAGATGTATGTAGCATTTGTTACACACTCCCTAAGCACTGTTATGGTCTGGTATCAGGAGCTTCGTGCTTGAAGCGAATTTCTTGGCATCCATGTCTCGAACACATAATAATGTGTTTACGACTGGAGACCTGATCATACGTCTCTATATTTTGCAGTCCAAGCTGTGTATTGCTTTACATTATTATGTATGTAAGTTCACAGGCTGGTAACAATATGTAATGTTTGCTTCACTGTCACTATTATATTTTTTCTTCAGGTGTACATTACTCCATAAATTATGTCAGGGAATCTGATAAATTGTTTCATTCAGTGTCAGTGATCAAAACTACCAGACAGCAGAACAAAGCAGAAAAGAACTAAATGTTCTTCTGTCCCTTCCATCATACTGGAGAAACTGACTAATGCTACGCTTGAATTCTTACACTTAAATGAATTATGCAAGTCTGAGGATGAATCATCAGTGGCTGAGGTCCTGGATGGTCCAGCACATTGATCCGGGATGTGCCATGAAAGTTTTAGGAAATAATGTCTGCGCTATCTTTGACAGTAATCAGTATCGTTATTAACAAAGGACCAATGAAAACATGAGGTGTTTAGTTAACATGTCTGTTTAACTTAACTGCTTACAATTGTGCTTTAGAGACATAAAATAAGTTATGTAATGGTAAGAATGGAAAAAGCAGTTTTCTTTTATTTACAACTTAGATTGTTCATAATACACACATAGTAAAAGTGCATGTGATCATGCAGTCACACAAGTATTCAGTATTACACTCACATACTTGTCCATAAATTTCCATAAAGGTGACTAGAAAAGCCAAATAATGTCTGCTCTGCCACCCCTGCCATTACAAGTATAATTGTATTTATGCAAATAAATGATCCAATCCCACAGTCATGGGCAGTTCACGTCCACTCTACAGTAGTTCAACTTTCTTTATAAACCATTTTGTGTACCAGTGGGACATTGGTAAGCCTCTGACTTTGCTCCGTCTTGAAGACATCACCCTGTTTTACAGACCGGCATATTAACAAAATATGTGTCTCTGAATGCCTTCTAAGTCAAAAGAGTATTGTGACTGACCCCTTGATATAGCAAGGAGGAAAGGCCCAATTTCTTGTTCTGCACTCATTGTCATAATGTAAGCTAGTAATTCTTATGATCCCTTGTGCTGACCTCTGTCCAGTTTTATAAATGAAGAGTTCTAGGACAGCACTTGACAGCTTAGTATTCCAAACAAGGTCTTATTATAGTAGGGCACCTATTTGTTTAACTCTGAATGCAGAACTGATTTACACAACAGATCTAAAGCCAGCAGTATTCTTAAATTATTGTCTTGATTAACTCCGTCATCTATGTTAGCATTTCTGTCATACTTCTCCAAAAAACTTCGTTTTCCCAAAGGGCATTATAACTTATTGCAAATTATTATGCTGAAATGACCTTGCCTAAGCCATTTATGTGCTGAGTACATGGCATTTTGCATGGATTTATTGTCCTGGGTTTATGTGATAATCCAAGCTATTTGATCCAATCAGTATACTTGTAAACTAGAACAGTGTCATATAAAGACATGCGTCTGGAGCATTTCTCCCTGGGCCTCCACTGAAAATTGTCTCGTTCCAAGTTGGACTTTCCCAATTAACAAATGTTAAATAAAAATAAAAAAATAAAGCAAGGTTTCAGAGAAATATGCTGAAAAATAGCAGACAGGATTCTTGGCAAATTGCAGCTTCTAACTGGAACTAGGCAGCCAGAGTCTCCTCAACCTGTACTGTTGAGGTTCATCACGTCAGCCAGTCAATTTAGTAGTTTCAGACACAGATTTTTACTTTTGAGAGTGCAGGACTCATGGTTTCAAAAGGTTTGCTCAGGTCCATGAAAGCTAAATTTGAAAAAGTTTGATCTATTGCTGTAGCTACGGTTCCCCTTCAAAATGTCGCACAACACATCATCAAAGCCTAAAACAGCGAGATGAAAATGTCATAACTAGAGAACAATGAACTCCCGCAACATCATCTATCCTGTCCGGGAAAGTAACCGCTTGGCCACCAATGAAAAATCTACAACGGTCGGAAATTACACCCACTGTACTGGGGGGCTTCACCTCCCACACTCCTTACTAAAATATACCAACTCCAAGATCACACTACTGCAGAGAAAGGGCAAAGGTCACCATGGTGGCCAAGTGGTTGCTTTCCCGGAAAGGACAGACAATGTTCCGGGAGTTCGTTCTTCTGTACTTATGACATTTTCATCTCACTGTTTTAGGCTTTGCTGATGTGGTGTGCAACATTTTGAAAGGGAACTGTACCTACATAATCTCATAAGTACATCACATTAACAGAGGTAGATACATTATTTGTAAAAGCATACAAAACAATGTCCATTATGGATTAACTTTCTTATAGGACTTCAAGTAAATCAGATTGTTGGTATTTTTCTCCATAACTTTTAAGGAATGAATCTATGCACTGTTTGGGACTTTGTCTTTTATAAATAACAACAATTATGAACTTCTTCCATTCAATGATAATCTTAGTATCCCTGAATGACCTGCTAACAGATAACTAAATATGGGACAATTCCTTGCATTATATTACATTTGCCTCATGTAAGATAGTAAGTCTATGCAACCTGCCCACAAAGTACATTCAACATCTTACTTCCCCTCTAGACCTGTCATATCTGTTATACCTTCAATATCTTCTAATGTTCTCTGGAATGTCTCATTGGATTCTGTTTCCATCACACATCCCAGTAGTCAATTCCTGGGATCCACAAATCTCTCTATGAAGAAATACTTTCACAGATGCAGGGAGTGCATGGTCACTGCAATGTGCTGTCTCTGTCTTCTCCTTTTTTGTCCCTGTTCTTCAGGATGACCTTTCACATATCACATTCATATTATTATGCATCTATGCCTCTCTCATGTGTTATCAACACCCATAGATACAGTTAATGCTCTAATGCAATCATTTTCATTCCCCCACCCAACTGCTAATCTCTGCAATGAACTTATTATGTCATCTAATCGCCAACTTTGTCAGTTTTTCCACATTTATCGTTCATTACCCCCATCATAGAGTGTTGGACCTAACCTTGTGTCATTAGCATAGAAAGTGATACTGCTCTCTGTTCTCTTAGATGCATTTGAAATAAATACAGCAAAAAAAAAAATACTCAGGAATGTCCCCTTTGGTATTTCACTGCACTATTACTTTCATTATTTCTGCTATTGTACCCAGGAATGTCCCCTGTGGTACTTGACTTAGCTGTCACTTTCATTATTTCTACCACTGTACCCAGGAATGTCCCCTGTGGTACATCACTTAACTATCACTTTCATTATTTCTGCTATTGTACCCAGGAATGTCCCCTGTGGTACTTGACTTAGCTGTCACTTTCATTATTTCTACCACTGTATCCAGGAATGTCCCCTGTGGAACATCACTTAACTATCACTTTCATTATTTCTGCTATTGTACCCAGGAATGTCCCCTGTGGTACTTGACTTAGCTGTCACTTTCATTATTTCTACCACTGTACCCAGAAATGTCCCCTGTGGTACATCACTTAACTATCACTTTCATTATTTCTGTCATTGTACTCAGGAATGTCTCCTGTGGTACTTTACTTCATTATCACTTTTGTTGTTTTGTCATCATCCTTCTCAGCATAAAGCCTGATGTCCTACCCATCTACCATACAACAACTAAACTTTGGTGCTACCCTAATAAGCATAGTTTTCCTAGCAGTCATCGGTCCAGCACCACTCCCTGTATATACATGCATACTTGATTGTGCATGCACGCACACACACACACACACACACACACACACACACACACACA